>NC_092266.1:13150756-13313256 GCF_036320965.1 Panulirus ornatus | reverse complement strand
GAGAGAGAGAGAGAGAGAGAGAGAGAGAGAGAGAGAGAGAGAGAGAGAGAGAGAGAGAGAGACGTGCGCAAAAAAAAGAAGAAAGAAAATCGAATGCTGATGAAAGACTTGTTTTCCCTCGGGAATGTAAAGTTTAGGTTAGTGAGGCCCTGCACAGCTGGCTTGTTTACATCATGGATCATGCACTGTTGCCAGAACCCTGGGAGTCCAACATACCCTTTAAAGTAACCATGAAAAATCACTCTTTATAATAGCATTTTTAAGTCTGTATGTCTGTTGACATTATACGAATCGACAACAGGGTCCAAATGTTCTCATTGCTTGGGAGCGTTTCAGCAAAATCGTTTTGATACATAATTGTGTTATTCCTGATTCTGACATGAAGGGATTTTCAAAATCCACTCACAGAAATAGCTCAATGATGAGTGTGTACGAGTAAGTTAGTGATGAGTCACCACGATTGATCATCACACAGTGGCTTCGATGAATGACTGCTTGGATCAGGTGTAAGAAGAGATGAATATTTCAGGTTTGCTTTGCTTTACGATGGACGGCCTTTACCAAAGTAAATTGACTCCACTTGTTTGCTCCCGCGAGGAAATGAAGACTACAGCCGAGTTGATTATATATGATTATCTCAGTCTCCGAAACAATTGTAAAAAGAAAAAAGAGCATAAAAGAAAACGGGTTAGTAAAGTACAGACATTATCCAATGCGCCTAAAGAAACGTTTCTTATGTGAAGACGTAATGGCTGTCATCTGTGCTAGAATTCTGGTAAGGATATTTAGTTAATTCCTCGTATTCTTCTCTTAGAGAACTCTTGGATCCGTCTGGGGCATCAGGCCGGAGTGGTAATGTAGTGTTCCGACCGTCTTGAGTGACTGTCTTCAACTTTACTGTTGGGCTGGAGTTAACCCGATATTCATGAAGGGTTTTACACTTACTAATAAAGTTGGACGGACACACTGACAATATGTAAGACTCTGCATCTCATATAGATTTCGGTCAACGATTATCTTGACAACTTTGCCTCGATGTTACCGTGTTAGAAGCCCTTTCTACAGTAGATGATTATTGCTCAGTTTAAACAGAACACACACAGGATGCCTCTGAGTATGATTATGATTTAGAATGTATTTAAGCTTAGAAATTAATAATATTGCAAAGCGTATGTAGAAGTTACGAATGATGAATAGCGGCATTTATATGTCCAAAGTATCATTCGAATAAACTGTACTAGAAAGTTAGACATAAGTAAGTTTAGAATGTTATAAATAAAGCTATAAATGCAGTATCTCTTCCCAAGCAGGTCAGAAGTTGTATGGTGTTGACACCTTGTGCTCATTTATACAATATTCCGAACATCAAAGCAAACTGTAAATATGTTTAATTACAGCAAGACATTAAGAAGCAGTATTGTTGTTCTGGTGATATAATGATAACTTAGGAAATTAGAGACGTTGACCTAGAATAAAGTCAATATAATTCATATCCAGTGTACGATAACTGAAACCAGACTGTCATTGAATGATTAAACAACGACAAAATACATTAAAGTGTACGATCATTATTTCACATACCTTTGCTTGCACGGAATTTGGCCATCTTTAGAATATAGATAAATGATCCTTTAAATTTTGTATATTCAAAATTGATATATTGGTAACTGAAACTTCATTTGTCCCCATCACTTGCAAATTTCTTTTTTCTATGTCTGTCCCTGTATTATAATTCATGGGAAATTTGTGGCTAGGTGCCAACTCGGCTTAACCACCTTCCCTTTCCCTCACGTTTCGAGTGTCTGCCATTCACGTTATTGCACGAGTTCCCCCCTGCATTCCAGACCTTGAGATGGGTGTTACATCCAGCTGGATGATGTTGGAAGGCTTCCCATGCAGGTCACCGCTGAGCACACTGGGACTTGATTAACGTCAGAGAAGGTAGTTAGATTATCGTTTTCTTGATATGCACTTTCTCTCTGCAGCCAGATCTTTTGTGACTATTCCTGAAGCCTTATTTTGTATCCTTCGCTGTTTCAGCTTGCGAGATTTGGAGGTGAGGTAAGTGGTTACTGAAGAGTAGGTTAGGATGTGGAGGATCATTCAGCAGCACCGTGACTGTGAGTGAGGTTGATAGATATGTTGTGTAATTAGGGAACGTTCACACCAGCATAATACGTGGCAGGGTGGCAAGTGGCAGGAGGCAAATGGCAAGTGACACGCGTAAGATGTGATGATATTGTTTACATTAAATAAGAGACATTTTGAAATGTTATATTCTCGAAATGTTATATTCTTCGAAATGTTATATTCCTTGTAAAGGAGTGTCGTCATGCTTAATGAGCCTCTTCTTACACACACACACACACACGCACACACACACACACACACATCAAGAGATTAGGAAATCCCATAAGTGTAAAACTATCCCAGTGTAACAAGGAAATACACACATTCTTCCTTCATCCAGTTACACTTCCATACCGAAACACAAACGTATAGTAACAGTGTCACCTGATATCTTTGTCGCAATTCATTTTTTTTTTTTCCAAAACAAGGAACAGAGAAGGGGGCCAGGTGAGGATATTCCCACAACGGCCCAGTCCTCTGTTCTTAACGCTACCTCGCTAATGCGGGAAATGGCGAATAGTATGAAAGATATATATATATATATATTATATATATATATATATATATATATATATATATATATATATATATATATACATATATATATATATATATATATATATATATATATATATATATATATATATATAATATATATATATATATATATATATATATATATATATAGTAGAGGTGAGGGTCAAGTCAATTGGGAGGTGAGTTTGAATGGAGAAAAACTGGAGGAAGTGAAGTGTTTTAGATATCTGGGAGTGGATCTGTCAGCGGATGGAACCATGGAAGCGGAAGTGGATCATAGGGTGGGGGAGGGGGCGAAAATTTTGGGAGCCTTGAAAAATGTGTGGAAGTCGAGAACATTATCTCGGAAAGCGAAAATGGGTATGTTTGAGGGAATAGTGGTTCCAACAATGTTGTATGGTTGCGAGGCGTGGGCTATGGATAGAGGTGTGCGCAGGAGGATGGATGTGCTGGAAATGAGATGTTTGAGGACAATGTGTGGTGTGAGGTGGTTTGATCGAGTAAGTAACGTAAGGGTAAGAGAGATGTGTGGAAATAAAAAGAGCGTGGTTGAGAGAGCAGAAGAGGGTGTTTTGAAATGGTTTGGGCACATGGAGAGAATGAGTGAGGAGAGATTGACCAAGAGGATATATGTGTCGGAGGTGGAGGGAACGAGGAGAAGAGGGAGACCAAATTGGAGGTGGAAAGATGGAGTGAAAAAGATTTTGTGTGATCGGGGCCTGAACATGCAGGAGGGTGAAAGGAGGGCAAGGAATAGAGTGAATTGGAGTCATGTGGTATACAGGGGTTGACGTGCTGTCAGTGGATTGAATCAAGGCATGTGAAGCGTCTGGGGTAAACCATGGAAAGCTGTGTAGGTATGTATATTTGCGTGTGTGGACGTGTGTATGTACATGTGTATGGGGGGGGGGGAGGTTGGGCCATTTCTTTCGTCTGTTTCCTTGCGCTACCTCGCAAACGCGGGAGACAGCGACAAAGTATAAAAAAAAAAAAAAAAAAAAAAAAAAAAAAATATATATATATATATATATATATATATAACATTTACCAGGGAATGTAATGATGTCACAACGTGACCCACAATAGTTCGTGGTGACAACATTCCTCGAGAACTGTGATCCAGGACATTACCTTCAACAAAGACATGTGTCAAGTATTGTTCTTTATATCGGACTGATGAGGTTAGGGAGTCTCCCACGCTGCGTCATGCACTCACGAAATACTGTTACCCATGTCCCTAGGCGGTTTTTTGATAACAGCTACAGCATTAAATTGATTCTATATATAATAAGCAATCAAAAAAATAATCATGGCTTAGAACATTCGATAATAGAAAAATAAGTTATTTAACACTTTTCTATGGTGAGTGAAACGCTTGTTGTTATGATATGAAATAGTTATTAGAGGTTATTTTGTCTATTGCAGGAATCCTCACCATAAATACGTCAAGCATACATTACATAAACCTGTCTATGGCGTGAATGTCTTCCTGATCATGTTTTTTTTGGTAACATGTTGATTAGAATAAGATTTCACACACACACACACACACACACACACACACACACACACACACTCTTCACGTAGGAGCAAGGCATGTTGAATTCCTTTGGAACAAGAAGGTATTGACGACGAGGCTATTTCATTCCAGCCATTGACGATGAAAAAGCCTAGCCAAAATCACCTTCTCGCTCACAGCGTAACCACTAGCGACCGGAGTGCGGTATCACCTCCAATACATAATCATGGATAAAATGTACTGTATCATTACGAAACTTGTATTCCACTGGAACTGTTCTTTCGTGAAATAAGCTTAGTTTCCTCACATGAACGAACACCTCATTTTGGTCATTAAACACGAACGTGGCTCCCTCCTGCTGGTGTTCGAAGACGGGTCGATTTTTTTCCCCGTTTCCTATTTTTAGATAAGTCGAACTTTGAGATGAGGTTTTTGTCGTGAGTTCGTTCTTGTTTTTCTTGTAGAATTCAGTGATCAGAAGGTTTTCATTTTCAGTTAAACTTGTTTCATGAGAAAAATTAGACGGTATAAGCAACAAAATCCCAATAATTTGGAAATTATCAGAGTATCACAAGAGTCTCTTTACATTGTTTTTAGCAGAGGATTTAAAAATATTATGAAAGATAATTTTTGTTTCCTCTATTGATCTAGATTAACCAGCAAGTTATTTGGCCTCTACCGTTTTCTATTTGCAATATAAACTGAAAAGTAAATAGTAATCAGTTAATTTCATGCTGAAAGGATTAATGGTTGGTTGGTTGTTTGGGGCTTTAGGCCTATCAACTGCCAGGGTCATTAAGGCCGTAAACGTAAGTTACATCCACCAACCAAAAAATCTTTAACATCTTCAGGTGTTCAAGATGAGAATTCTAAGACCACATACACTCGCTATGCATGTGGCCCATGAAGGATTAATTTTACTATCATATGTTGTATTTCATTTTTCTTGTATAGAAATCTAAGTTTCGTCAATGATTGTGCTTTCTCTTGAGAAAGCTTAGATGTTTCTCAGTGAATAGTTTTCTAAATTTCGTTGATGCTTCTTTTTGAGAAAGAGTAGATGTGAGTCTACGAAATGTGGATTCTACATCAGTCGAGCAACACATCCGAATTATATGCACGTTAAGGTGAGCTTAGGCAGGAGGGTAATGTAAGGGGATGGGTCAACTTTGCTTCGCTCTCTCAAGAACTGAAAAATGTGCTTTCCCTGGAGTTAAGGGGATTAATTTTGAACACACTATTCGTAAATAGAGTTCCTGCGAGTTTAAACTTGGTTGGTGCTTGCGAATATGCTGAATACGTTTTGTTTGTAAGCACAAGTTCTTATGTACACACTTGGCTCATACACACATATTTTTTTCTCGCTTACGTTACTCTAATTTATTTGCTGATTTAGACGTAAATCTTCGTCGTTATATACTATACTTGTCATTGGATTCAAAATTATTTGAGAACTTGGCATGGAAACATGATTATTTCGTCCATATTGACTATTGCAAGGTACATTTTGATATCAGTTTTAACGAGGGAATCTATGGTAACAGATGTGGCTACCAAAACCGTTGAAGAAAACGAGAACATAATCTGTTCCCATCAGTAGGAGTTCTTACAGGATTATGTCACCACTTTGGATTAGAGGTAAGCAATCCACCTGACTTATGTTTCGTTCTGTTTTCTTTAGTTCCCGTTAATCTAATCTTTTCCTGTAATTTATATGCTCCAGACCGGTGATTTTACTAGCGAAATGTTTGTGTATTGGCCCCATTTTCTTAATTCTATCTGTATTACTGGTGGGCGTACAAGGCAGCAGCCTTCAATTTTGCTTCTTATTTACGGACACATTAAACGTTTTCGTCATTGATATATTGTCTTTCGTTGCAAATGTTCTCAGTATCGTTTCACTCCTGTTATCATTAAATGCAAGTTCACTTCGCTCTCAATAATTTTTTTTTTCATGCAAGGCCTTTGAATGCTGGCAATGAAATGTTGTTATTAGTCTCTTAGATTAGTTTTTGAGGTTTATCTTCGTTAAATTCCACTGGGTTCTCTTCGTCCCATTTGTTCTTAAATTTCTTTGCAGGTTTTCTTTGGTCTCCTTTGTTTCCACTTCAAGCTATGCAACAAAAATGCAGTCATCTAAATCTTATTAAAGTTATTTGACTGAATTGAAGTATTGTGTTGGCTATAATTATGAAAGACAATACCTCATAGATATATATATAAAAAAAAACCAGTTTAATGAATGGACTAGATAGCTGAAAATGCCGACATTGTCAGAAAATGATGTTTCGAACATTAAACTTGGCTGAGGAATATTGCAGTTTGCCTTCATATAGAGTCTCGTTTCTCTTGTGCTAAACACAGGAATGGTAGGCTTAACACCTTGTACATTTTGGAGGATTTTTTACTTTTGACCTCATAATCCCGCCTTGCCAGTAGGAACTGTAGTGAAGGAACCATCATGCCAACGTTTGGCTAGATTGATCGGAATACAGTCATACAAAAAGTATAATTCATTTTCTCTGTGGTTCGACCTCTGACCCTTTACAATGGGATTGCAGGCAGTTTTAGAAAGAATATATATATATATATATATATATATATATATATATATATATATATATATATATATATATATGTGTGTGTGTGTGTGTGTATATATCAATGCCCTCCAACAGCAAGGACTCGGACCGGGATCATTGCTTGATAGGAACGCTAACCGCTCGGCTATGATCGCCCCTAGAACAGGGAAATGATTATTAGATTACAAGTAATCGAATCCCCTTCGTCTCACCATGAGCAATGGGATCTAGACTGGTCAAATCCCATCAGGCTCACATTATCAGAGGCGCTAGCATTTAACAAAACCTTGCTGTCAGGCGCGGAGGTATATGAACACGAATATAGTGCATATGAACGTACACTTTCATAAAACACATAATGGAAGTGCGCATTCACATGCATTATATTCGTGTTCATATATATCCGCGTTTGCACAGAGGTATGATAAAGAAATAATAATGACCAGGCATAATAAAGAGATGATCATACCGAAAATCATATTAACTTAAAACTAATGATGATGATAACTCTGAAAATTACATCCCCATTTGATAGAAGAAAAACGGCTTTGTATGTACAAATTGATGCCACCTGCCGTGCAGGGATCTGGTGCTGGCCTCTCCACCCACACCAGCTGCCGTGTGAGGATCTGGTGCTGGCCTCTCCACCCACACCAGCTGCCGTGTGGGGATCTGGTGCTGGCCTCTCCACCCACACCAGCTGCCGTGTGGGGATCTGGTGCTGACCTTCCCACCCACACCAGCTACCATGGAGGGATCTAGTGCTGGCCTTCCCACCCACACCAGCTGCCATGTAGGGATCTAGTACTGGCCTTCCCACCCACACCAGCTGCCTTGTAGGGATCTAGTGCTGGCCTTCCCACCCACACCAGCTGCTGTGTGGGGATCTGGTGCTGAACCTCACCACCCACTGTAATATACTCAGGTGCAAACTTTTGGCATCTTTGATTCGCTTGTTGAAGAGTCTCTGTCGTGACGACATTGCCATGCTATAGGGAGCTGTGTGGTATCCAACATTCCCGGTAACATGGATGAACATCCCATTTGATGGACTTATCAGTCAAAATTTTAAGAAGGGAAAAGAGATACTAATGCCGTTTGTGTCTCTCTTAAAGCTTTAGGTACAGTTACTCACACGATCAAATGCATGTTTCCGCAACACAAGGTAGTATCTATGATATATTTGATATATTTTTTTCCCCAGTAGATTTTATTGAATGCGTATCACGTCTGTGCTTCTTTATTACAGAGAAGTGATAATCTTTGTAAGATTCTTTGTAATATGTTCAGTATGGTAGATTTCAGTGTTGTGGTAATAGCTATGGGCCTGTAGTCTTCAGATTCGTAAAATTTTCATTGATTATATTTTGTTTATTCATCAGAGGGAGTGTGATCATAGTGAATAAGAATCAGCACATCCGTATGAACTGGTGAGTTATCCATGAAGTTAAATGAATTTCATTGTAACCACAAGAGTGGAGGAAAAATACTTTGACGTTTTTTTTTGAAGATATGCCAAATGAAGTTCACGTTTCCTGTCTTCTCTTTCAAATGACCATCTGAAGTCTCTGCTCTCTGGATCACGAACACAAAACTTTCCAAGCATCCCAAATTAGTCATTTTAGAAGAAACACATGAAGTTGATTTCGTTGTTTGGTGCAGACATATAGAGGAAGAACTACCAAACGACTAATTTCATAGACAATATTGTTTTCTCTCCTCTTAGGGGAAGGGAGATTATGATTATGATAAAACAATATCTCTCTGAATAACAATAACGAGCGCCCATGAGCAAGTTGTTATGGGCAAACAACATCGGAATTTGCGTAGTGGTCGAACGTGTCGGGCGCAGGCAGATCCAACACTGCGAAGCTGACGCGAGGGGTTGAAGGGTTAAGAGACCGTCCAGGTCCTGCCTTATGTTAACTGCATAATTATGATCTTGAGGAAATGACTTTTGACTGCACCAATCATGTAAATAAAGTTCATGTAGACTTTAGACCATATCTTTATTATCTTCAGGAATCACAAAATATGGTTCATGAGTACAGGTGCCTTATGTAAGAAAGTGATATATCATCTCTTCTTCGTGATGATAGATCCACTTCTTAAAGAAAGACGGATTGTAATTTGCAAAATAAACAGGTAAAAAGTTCTGTAAACTAACGGCGAAGAAGGAGCAACCATCGAATCTGCAAGCTTCCTGGTACGTTCCTTCATCGCACTTCACATGAGATCATCCAGATGTACCCAACTACCCGGCCGCGTTAACACACAAGGACCAGGTAAGGTTGTGCAGGAGGCCGGAGTAGCAGTTACAAGGGGCCGGTGTAGCCGCCAGTCCGCCAGCGACTATGGTAGCGGGAGGATGTGGTGCACTCAGCTCCGTCCGCTTCCATCCCAGTGACCGTGACTCCCCACCCTCCTGTGCTATGTGAGGGTAAGGTGTGTCGCCGAGTCGCGTCAGAGATTTAAGTGTTATTACCATATCTGTGCCATCATAAGAGACGTTACTGTGACTTAAAAAAAGAAATTAGAAGTATATTCTACTGACACAAATAAGGATATCACTGTAAGACTTAAGAATCCGTGGAAAGCGTGATAACTAATGTGGCTCGTAAAACTCAATAGCCTGCAGTGAAGTGTTGTTGCCTTTGTTGCTAAGCTACTCAGTTTACCGGTAAGTGCTTCTTCAGGTTTACGTAGATTTGACACGTATTTATACCAGTTGTAATATTTGATTTTATACTTACACAGTAAAAATCATTAACAAAATTTTAAGGACTTCTTTAGAAATATTTACGTTTCAGTACTGTTTTAAGATATAGTACCACAAGAGAATCTGACTTTGAAGGAATGGAAACATTGGGGTTGAGTTATTGATTCATATGATTGATATACATTTACTTTACCAGCGGTCGGTGTATGAGGTCCTCTCTGTCATTTAAGTATTATGGTAACGATTACACCCTCTACTTGGATTATTTCACCTATTTACGAAAATGAAAAAACCTTCACATACACACATACACACACACACACACGGACTGGGATTTAATGTAAAAAGGCAAAAGAACTGAAATTCTCCTGGTGATGGATGATATAATGATAAGCGTGTAATGCTGAACCGTTATTACGAGAGGATGTAAGTCACTATCATAGTTTTCTCATGGCGGTTTGTGTATTCGATGCTGGTGATTAAGACAAGTCATGCTTTGTAATAGATGGGGAAATGGAAACCGGGAAAAAACCTTGCTTCTCCTCACTTGGTTCTCAAGACAGTCTTTTGGTCTGCACGCAAGAGCGCCCTTGTGTTATCCCTGCTAAGTCAAGTTTTCTAAGTGTACATTAGAAAACCTTAACTAACATATTTATGTTTTCATGTGTTGCACACAAGACACCTTGACCATACTAGTAACCTATTGCACACAAAACAATCACACCTTACTAGTAACCCTACTAGATTGATCTTTTCTTGGTTTCCACATAAGGCAGCCTGACTATACTAAAAACCTATAGCCCACAAGTCAACCATACGTAAGACAGCCAATTGCACCCAAAACAGCCTATTACCGTACTGGTAATCTTGTTTCCAAACAAGACAACATTACCAGTGAACTAGTTTTAACATTTTCTTGGTTTGCACACATGATAGCCTTACACTACAGATTTATGTATAACAGCAGGTGTTTCTGGGTTTGCCCACGAGTCTGGCTTAAGGTTATCTTATTAATAACCTAGCCTTAAGGTTATCTAACTAATGACCTAGAATGGATAACATATTCATGGTTTGTCCACAGGAATACCTGGTTTAAGTGAGAAAAAACATTTCAAAGGCTTTTCGCTTTCTTGATTCACAATTAGGAAACCCCCAGGCCTATGATACTTGTGGTAATGATGCTTGATTTCAGCGCATGAAAACCGTAGCTAACGTCGGATGAGTTATGGGCTATTGTGCTTTGCATTCATGAACACCTTACCGAAAGTAATCTTAGTTCAAGTAAAGTTTTCCTCGTTTGCAAGAAAGAAAACCAAGCTCCTGCTGGTGTTAGATATGGTAATTCTTTTTTACTGTGCCTAAGCTCTGCCTTCATCTCTAATCATTAAGGTGTATCATAAGGTGATCAGTTTTCATTGGATGAGGTATATTCACAGGCCCTATTGTGCTGGACGAACTGTCAACTGTGTGATGAGTAATATGATACGGAACCAGATTTTCTACTTTGATCTATAAATTACGCCGTTCGTCGACAAACGTTAATAACTTAAAATGAGAGCGAGACAAAGTTGTGACACAACCAGCCCCTTGCATAATGATATTAGGACCATACTATTGAGCTAGCGTAGTTACTGTGCTATTGATTAGCGTAGTTACTGTATTATTGAGCTAGCGTAGTTACTGTACTATTGAGCTAGCGTAGTTACTGTACTATTGAGCTAGCGTAGTTACTGTACTATTGAGCTAGCGTAGTTACTGTGCTATTGAGCTAGCGAAGTTACTGTAATATTGAGCTAGCGTAGTTACTGTCCTATTGAGCTAGCATAGTTACTGTACTATTGAGCTAGCGTAGTTATTGTATTATTGAGCTAACGTAGTTCCTGTACTATTGAGCTAGTGTAGTTATTGTATTATTGAGCTAGCGTAGTTTCTGTATTATTGAGCTAGCGTAGTTTCTGTACTATTGAGCTAACATAGTTACTGTACTATTGAGCTAGCGTAGTTTAGTGAAATTTCATAACGGGCGTAGAAAGTGTAGCCCAGCTGTTAAGTACTGCTATCTTGCGGCTTCCTATGCATTACGTTTCTGCACCCGAGTGTCTGTTTGCTGTACACCTCTTGAATTGCATGTGTTCGGTGTTTTAAGGTCAGTGGCCTTTGGCCCTGAACGAAAGTGTTTTCAATCCCCCTTCCCCAGCAGTTCCTGTCTGGGGTTGGTAGCAGCAGCAGCGGTTGGGGGTTGGGGGGGATTATAACTGTGGTGGATGGCGAACTAGTTACATAACTGCCACAATAACATACATTAGAGCCTGGTTGGGCGACTGATTCATAATTCTCTGACGAGGTCCCCTGTTACAGGGCGGAGAAAAAATATATTCTTTTTTTTGGTCAGGCTAATGATGTCCCATACAGTAGACGCTTCCGATTGTATGGCCGAATAATAGATACCTGCATACAGCGAGATCATGTTGTATGGCCCTGTTAGCGGTTGTGCTATATAATCATGTGTATTGTAGTGGCGTGACCTTAAAGGGAGGTGTGGGGGGACTGCTCGGGGCCCCACATCGTAATATTCAAGTTAATTCTTATTTGTTATCGATACTTTCGTTACAGTTTCACTGACTGGACAAAATGAAATTGATTGGAAAATGTTTCTTTCGCTTATGAATCAACCAAGTTCATTTTCGGATGGTCCTCAGTTGACGCCCACGGCCTCAGTAACCCTTAGGCCACCTCTTTGGTGGAGGATTGTAGATTGTGAGCTGTAGTATCAACGTGCCATCAGGTTCACGAATGTAGACCCTTTAAGTAGCTGTGCCTTAGAGACCTGAATGTAGCCTTTGAACTATCATTTATAGCAAAGGCTTATATTATGCATAAGCCGTGGAACCTCATATCTGTTTGTTCATTGTTTCCAACACTGTTTGTAGTGCCCCACGAACAAAGCCTTTACTGTGGCCAAGCTTTAAGTTTCTGGATTTGATAATGCTGTAAAGCCATTTATGTAGCCATCTTACAAATTGATATGCCGTATCATGAATTGGAGTATTGGTATGTAAGTAATCATCTCTCAAGGACAATGTGCACAACTGTAGCTACAACTGTGTTGTAGAATCATGCACTGTGGAAACAGTTTGGGAAGCTCCGTATAGAGCTGTGGGTTTGGCAGCCTTTTTATAGCTATGAGCTCAGGCGGCAGCAGTTAGCCGTCGGTTAGAAAGTTCTTTGCGAGATTATGGGCTTGAGGCTCCATGGATAAGTCATATTAAAGAGCATTATTCATATATTTGTGCTCAATCCCACTCAACAGTACTTCAGCGCATTATTAACTGTACCACAGCCGACCCATGAATAGACATACCATAGAACGCTGTACGTAGATGTGCCGCAGAACCCCATGGATATATCTCGTAGAAGCATGTGTATAGCAGGGCTTTCGAGCCTCATATAAAGCAATGTTTTAGGAGCCACACCTACGGCTTTGTCGTAGACCTCCGTGTGTAGTTGTCGTAGAGTTATACACATGACCCTACCGTAGAGTTGAAGCAGACTTACGAAGAGCCTTGTATGATGTATGTAGCGTCGCAGAGCTTTTAGAGCCATTACCATCCTGCCGTAGAGTCTCATATGGCGAGGCCTTTATGCCCTAAAACCTCGTCAGTAGTGTTGCTTAAGATCTCTGTATTTAGCAGTGCAATAAAAGCCCCACACATAATCGTGCCATTAAGCTTAGCCTGGCCGTGGGCTGTGTTTAATGCAGCTCTGTGGCGCCGCCCACCTGTCCCGCTGCCTCTTACGTTAAACCTTGCCTCCTGGCAGCATCATCGCCAAATAAAGATTTAAGAAAAAAAGGGAAAATTTGAAACGACATTTTGACTTGGTTGAGAGCCTTTTGGCCCCTCGTAGTAAACTAAACCTTTGTTGAACAGTCATATATATCATACAAGTTTTAATTTTTGAATTATGAGTAATTCGGTTTGGGACTAGGCTGCGATTACATACATGGTGTGAATACCTAATTTGGTTTCTACTCTGATCTCTCTGTGTTGCGATTCGGCTCAGCTAAAGAGCATTTGGATACAGTATTACGGCGTTTTGGCCTTGTGTTTCGTATGGAAGAAAGTCGGTAATTGAAGAACATATTGTAGCGAGGCTAGTCCTTTAATCAGCTATTCATTAGGGACGAAAAAATCCTTGTCCGATCAATGATCGCTCTATGATTACCAGACAATAGTCGGATTAATATAATCCTAGTCGATGGCTGCCTTAGACAGTAGGGTTCATATCTTAAAGAAGTGTTCGAAAAAGCTTTTTCTCTTTCTTTAAGTATTTAAGATGAAATAGAATTAGGTCATAATCTTAACTTGATTAAACTTTTTATTTTATATTCGTGGAATTACTCATTTCATAATCTTAACTTGATTAAACTTTTTATTTCATATTCGTAGAATTACTGATTTTGAGCAAACAATAAAGGACAGAATCCCTCGTCTTGTGTGTGAAAACTGCCATCCTTCTCTACAAAGTCAGCTAACTGTACAGTAGACACGTAAGATTGTTGATATGATGTAAAACCTCCCTAGTGTGACTGGCAAACCTCAACCTTGAAGGTGCTATCTAAAACAAATCTATTGTGACCAAGTTGCGTGCATTGCGTTGCTCACGTCCATCCATCATCCACGGTAGCGACAAGCTGTCAGGGAATTAGGGCAAGGAAGTTGGTTTGTGTAACGAAAATCATTGTATAGTCGTAGCTAATAGATTTATATTGTTCATATCTGTTGTAGATCGAGCGCACGATGCCTCTCGCATATCCCTTAACATGCATCAAGCAAGAAAATCAGGTGTTTGCTGCTGGTATTATGATTTTCAGTCCTGACTAACGATAGCAAGGAGCTGAGGCCTGAAAATTCTTTACACGTTTTCGTATATATTTTATATATATATATATATATATATATATATATATATATATATATATATATATATATATATATATATATATATATATATATATATATATATATTATCCCTGGGGATAGGGGAGAAAGAAATATTCCCACATATTCCCTGCGTGTCGTAGAAGGCGACTAAAAGGGGAGGGAGCGGGGGGCTGGAAATCCTCCCCTCTTGTTTTTTTTTTTTTAATTTTCCAAAAGAAGGAACAGAGAAGGGGGCCAGGTGAGGTTATTCCCTCAGAGGCCCAGTCCTCTGTTCTTAACGCTACCTTGCTAATGCGGGAAATGGCGAATAGTTTGAAAGAAAAAGAGAATATATATATATATATATATATATATATATATATATATATATATATATATATATATATATATATATATATATATATATATATACCTGGGGATAGGGGAGAAAGAATACTTCCCACGTATTCCCTGCGTGTCGTAGAAGGCGACTAAAAGGGAGGGGAGCGGGGGGGCTGGAAATCCTCCCCTCTTGTTTGTTTGTTTTTTGTCAAAGAAGGAACAGAGAAGGGGGCCAGATGAGGATATTCCCTCAAAGGCCCAGTCCTCTGTTCTTAAAGCTACCTCGCTAACGCGGGAAATGGCGAATAGTATGAAAGAAAAAAGAAATATATATATATATATATATATATATATATATATATATATATATATATATATATATATATATATATATAAAATGTTTATTGTATTTGCATGACTATTAGGGCCTGAATTCACGATTTTCTTTTTTAGTTATTCTAATGAAGACGGTCAAGTTAACACAAACCACACTCACTTCTCTGAAGCGTGTGTGAAGGCAATACTTCGTGCAAGCCTACTCAGGGGGACGTTTGACTGCCCCTGGCCAGAGGCTTGTGTGGTGTAGCACTGGTGAGGGAAGGTAAGGAACAAGACATGTTTATGAGAGGTTCTTTAATAATTAAAAGTAAAAATAGTGCAATAGATTACAGGGGGCTTGGGGGAGTCCGCGTTCGTGCAAGCCTAAAATAAAGACCGGGTTAACAAAAAAAAAAATCATGATCCGTGGTTTATTTCATTAAAAAAAAAAAAAGATACATCAACCCCCATCCTTGATCAAGGGGAAGGTATTGTAGTTAACAGGGAGTAATACCAGGGTGCAGGCGAGCATTGTATTGATCTGGCCCACTACCTGAGCAGGGAAGGAAGGTAGTGGGGTGGGGTCAGGTGAGGCAAGGGGTGCGCACCCGGAAGGCCAGAAAAATACAGCACTGCGCACGTGTCATTACTTTACCCACGGTGGCGAAAGCCTGATGGTAATGATGATGGAGATTGTCTGTGCAGACCCTCCCACTAGAGGAAGGGAACGAGTAGAGTCGGGTTTTAATAGTAGTCTCATTCAAAATTGCCGGGATCATTAGACGATTTTCTCCGTCATTAGTAAAAGATAGTTTGACTTTAGAATGTTTTTCTTGTGATTTGACACAATAAAAGGACAAGGTGTGATGGTGTTGTATGTGAGAGACCTCATAACTCCACCACGTAGATCTTCCACTATGAAGTATTTTTTTGATTGATGGCTGTGACTTGAATGTTTAAGATTTGTGCATTTGACAAACGTTCATCCTGTTCCATGATCCGTGGAAGCAGTTTTGTATGAACAGAAACTTTTTTAGTGTCGGCGAAATGTCAGCCCCGACAAGTGGATGGTATAAGCAAGCCTGGCGTGTGGCCAGCCGCCGCTGAAACGAGAGCAACCGTCCAATGAACCTTAAACCCGCTGGTCGAGGGCTTGACGCACCTCGTCCCTGTGACGCCCCGGCCACATAGGACGGCGCCTTGTTCATATACCAAGACTTGACCTACCAAGTGAATGACTCTTTCGAGAACTGTGAGACTGATCAGAGTCCAGAATCCACCCTAGTTTTGAACACCGAACCCTATTTGAAGCCTGTTTCATTTATATTGTTCATGCCATCTTCAGTCAACACTGTGTATGTTGACCAGCGAACCTTAGATAATGGATTTCCAAGCCTTCCAATACAATCAGTGTTGGTTAAGGAGCGGGTGAGGGAGGATATGGCGGAGTGGTCGCCGTGTGCTCCAAGCAGCTGAGCAAAACGGTTAACTCCACAAAGTTGCTAGGCTCCCGCGCCGCTCCTTGCTGGGTACTTCTGTGTACGGTCTTCCATCCTCTACCAGCCATGTTCAACCTATTCTGTGTATCGGCCTTTTCTTTTTTACATAAATACCTTTACTTTATCGTGTGATGGATTACATTGGTGTACAGTATAACTTAAAACTTTGTTGATGTGATGTTAACTTCGTATTTTGGTTCAGCCTTGAGGGCCTTTCAAAATGATTGTACAACGATAGTTGTCTGAGAAAAGAACATTAAACACCCCTCCCTCTGTAGCTACATAGATAATGGAGCGTTATGACCGAGGTATCTAATGGAGTAACTGGTTCAAAGATAACAGAGCTGAGGCGATTATGGTAAATATTGGTTTACAGTATACCTGTTTGTCAGCTGATATGATGCGTTTTTGTGTATCCGCTCCGAAAACGGATTAAGATAGATTAGGTGCTGTATGACGTTAGTGACTAAAGCATGATTATACAATACTGTAAGAATTCGAGAAAGTAGTTAGTGTTTTGTGAAACAGGTTGTAACAACTATGATGTTTATTTCATCGATCAACTAATACGGATTCCAGTACGGCTTATATACCTCAGCCTAAGCCAGTCATCTTAATTAAGCTTTCTTCTCCTCCTCGCTTCACCCCCAGTCATTCCTACCGCCTTCCCCTCCCCCAACAACCATCCTCTGTATGGCTTTATGATGTGGCTACTAGACAACAAAGTCATGGTATTTGGTACAGTGTAATTTCTTGACCCTGGCATCTCGTTAATGACTTTTAACCTGTCATGGCACCCCTCACAGACGCCATGTCTTCCTCTCGCTAACACTCGTGGAAAGGTCACGCCACGTTAGGTAAGTCAGTGTGCGATAATACGTTAACGCAGTTCCGCCTTGTGGTGATTTCATAGAGGCGCTCACGTCGACATGTCGTGTTTAAAGGGCGGGCACACGTCGCCATGACCCTGCTTTAATGGAGTCCGGGTATCGATCAGGGTTCTATAATTGTCCCTCCTCCCCACCAGTGCTCGGTGGTGGGAGAAGGGAGGGGCGGAGGGTTGCTTGGCCTGAGGTGGATTCTAAGAATCCCTTTAAAACAGCGTGAGTTCTAACACACAAGTGGTGCAGTTGTATGAGGACAAGCTCTGGAAATCGTCCGGGCGGTCATGACCATACTGAACTACCCATAGAACACGTCGATACGACCCTCCAGCACGACGGTACGACCCTTTAGCCCGGTAGTACGACCCTTTAGCACGACGGCACGACCCTTTAGAACAAGCTTTGTGACCCTTATGTGTGATGGCTGGATCTTTGATCTTGGTTTGGTTAAAGTGCAGGCCACTATAACTGAGGGATCATACGTTTGTGTTCAAGGGTCATACCGTTGCACTCAAGTGGTTGAACGAGGCTTCTTGCGTATCTTCTCATTATCCCCTACAACTCTTCGCTCTGACGCTTTGAATCCTTTAAATTAAGTAGCTGCTGTCGAACAGACAATCCGATCTTGATGAATTTATGGAACCGTTTTGATTATCTTTCGCCTTGTCCACAGTATTCTCTTCAAAGTTTCTCTGTTTCTTCTTTCTTATTCTTCTTTACTCATCCATTCCTCCCTTGTACTTTTCAGATGCTGGCTGGCTATAATGCTGCTCTCTGCATCGCCACAATGCTCACCTAGGCTTTACTCATTCCTTTCTTCTTTTTAAATGCTGGCTGTCTGTTTCGTGTGTAACTAAAGGTAACCATGTTTCTGTACACTGAAGATTGCACAGAACCTTCTGTAATAATGCGTGTGCGTGGTTACTGATTACTGTATATAAATGATTACTGTTTAAGACAAGTGTGTGTGTGTGTGTGTGTGTGTGTGTGTGTGTGTGTGTGTGTGTGTGTGTTATGGAGGTAGGATGGAGGGGAAGGAAGTGAAAAGGATGGGGCCCAGTATGTTTACCACCGTCTTTCACTCCGCATCATGGCTAATTTTAGCAGCCATCATTTTCGCTTCTTCCCCACCACCGCCTCCCGTGTCCCTGGAGGTGAGGTCACGGGTGTGTTGCTACGCAGATAATGTTTACACGTTTTCTAAGAGGGGAGTGTTGACATACACACAACACCTGCGCTTCGAATCTCTCTCTGTATTGGTACAGTGATGTCATAGGGAGAGGTTGGAAAGACGTCTGCCTTGGGCGGCCAGGTTATGCCAGGCCCTGGTGGTGAGGTCATGGTGAGAGGTTGATTCACTTGTACCTGTGAATTGAGCATTTATTGAGCATTCCAGTGACATCTGCCCTGAATGGTGGGGTGACTTGAATGGCAATGAAAAGTTTTGGGGAGGAGGCACCCAAGTTCCTAGTGACAGGAAGGGCAGTGCAGATGTCTTTAAAGTAGATGCAGTGATGGGATGAGGTGAAGGCAGTGAATAGGGATGGCGTTTTGGGTCACGAAGAGACAGTGAAGGGGTCAGGGACGCATAGGTAGCGGTAGATGGGTGCGTGGGAGTGGGAGGTGATAGTAGAGGTGGCATGAGTAATAGTGGAGGAGGGTAAGGAGACAGTGTAAGTGGCACTGACGCGGGTAAAGGGGGAGGGCCTAAGTGCTGAAACGTCCAGGGGCGTCATGAATATCAGTTAAGACGCCGGAGGTGCGTACACGGCAGTGGAGGAAGCAGTGTGGTGGTGTGTGCAGGGGGTCGGGGGCTGCGAGGATCCTAATGAGGCGGTTACGTTTGACTTCTAGACGCTAATTATGAGGCCAGGGTTGGTCTAGGATGTTTATGGAGGGATCAGAATATTCCTGGGTGGTAGTGAAGGGCTTGGGGCTGTTGCATGAGGCTCAAGGCTTTGTGTAAACAATAGGGGAAGGGTCGAGAGAGGGCGCTGGTTGCAGCGAAGGTGCCATGAGGTGATGTGAGTGGCATTGACGCTGTCAGGGTGCGGCATGGAAGGTAGTTATGACAGTTATAGTGTCATGAGACGGTGTAAGTGGCATTGAGGGTGTCTGGGTGCGGTATAGGTGGTAGAGAATGTGTTAAGGGACGGCGTAAACGGTAGCGAAGGTGTCAGAAGGCGATGTGAGCGGCGGTGAAGGTATAAGGGGCGGTGTGGGTAACAATGAAAGTGTCTGAGGGCGGTAAGGGCGACAATGATATCATGGGTTGGTAAAAGTTGTAGTGAAGATGTCAGGGGACGGTGTGGACGGCAGTGAAGGTGTCATGAGGGTCGGCAGTGAGGTCAGAGGGACGGAAGTGAGGCCACGAGGGTCGGCAGGTACCGAGCGAGTGGATGAGGGGGTGGGTGTGGCGTGGCACGGGGGGGCGTGGCTAGCCATGCAAGCCCACCAGGGAAGCGACCATTACCAGGCATTAGGCAGGCAAGGTAAAGTAATTGAGAGGGATGGCCCTCATTACATGAGGGGGGAGGGGGAGATAGGGAAGGGAGGTGAGGTATTGATCCTCCTTCTCCTTCCTCCTCCTCCTCCTCCTTCTCCTTCTACAGCGACCCCACCACCTACGGCAGACCCCACTATCGACATAAAGGCGTCGGTCGGGTTGTAACATCTGTGCTGGGGCCAGCAATCGTCCATCGTGGCCGAAGCCTTTCACTTCCAGAAAAATATGTTGCCAATTCGAGGATGTTTGTGATCATTTGTTATCTAAATAACTGCCATAAGGATGGCGATTATGAATTAAACTGTACGTCTTCGACAGGCGACCAACTATACCATATCTGGTAGAGACAAGGTCACCCGTTCGGTGTATCACGTTTTCACATCTCAGCAGCTCCACCTGCGTATATACCAAACCCAGACCACGAGAATGACTTAAGAGTACACTCAGGACTCGCTTGGGGACGTTGTAGACTGCCAGAAAACTTGAGGACGACGCTAGGATGGGACAACGTTCCCCCTGTAACTTCGTTGCTCTGAGAGATCCTCCTAGAAATTGTATACTTTTATTTATAGTTACGTTAATAGCTGGTCTTGCTCAGCGTCCGGCCTCTGGGAGTTGACGCTAGGATAGAGGAAGCTGTCGCAGGGAAACGGAGGACCACCACAGATGAGGTTCGTCCTGTGATAGTGGTACGGGGGATCAGGTGAGACAGGACATCCTGTGGTGGTAGTACGGGGGCAAGACGGACAATCCTGTGGTGGTGGTACAGGGATAATGTGATTCGTCCTGTGGTGGTGGTACGGGGATAAGGTGGGATATCCTGTGGTGGTGGTGGTACGGGGATAAGGTGGGATATCCTGTGGTGGTGATACGGGGATAAGGTGGGATATCCTGTGGTGGTGATACGGGAGTGTGATGGGACATCCTGTGTTTGTGGTACACGGGTGAGGTAGTTCTTCTTGTGGTGGTGGTACATGGGGTGAAGTGGTTCCCTCTGTGGTGGTGGTACATGGGGTGAAGTGGTTCCCTCTGTGGTGGTGGTACATGGGGTGAAGTGGTTCCCTCTGTGGTGGTGGTACGGGGATAAGGTGGGATATCCTGTGGTGGTGGTACGGGGATAAGGTGGGATATCCTGTGGTGGTGGTACATGGGGTGAAGTGGTTCCCTCTGTGGTGGTGGTACGGGGATAAGGTGGGATATCCTGTGGTGGTGATACGGGGATAAGGTGGGATATCCTGTGGTGGTGGTACATGGGGTGAAGTGGTTCCCTCTGTGGTGGTGGTACGGGGATAAGGTGGGATATCCTGTGGTGGTGATACGGGGATAAGGTGGGATATCCTGTGGTGGTGATACGGGGATAAGGTGGGATATCCTGTGGTGGTGGTACGGGGATAAGGTGGGATATCCTGTGGTGGTGATACGGGGATAAGGTGGGATATCCTGTGGTGGTGATACGGGGATAAGGTGGGATATCCTGTGGTGGTGATACGGGGATAAGGTGGGATATCCTGTGGTGGTGATACGGGGATAAGGTGGGATATCCTGTGGTGGTGGTACATGGGGTGAAGTGGTTCCCTCTGTGGTGGTGGTACATGGGGTGAAGTGGTTCCCTCTGTGGTGGTGGTACGGGGATAAGGTGGGATATCCTGTGGTGGTGGTACATGGGGTGAAGTGGTTCCCTCTGTGGTGGTGGTACATGGGGTGAAGTGGTTCCCTCTGTGGTGGTGGTACATGGGGTGAAGTGGTTCCCTCTGTGGTGGTGGTACATGGGGTGAAGTGGTTCCCTCTGTGGTGGTGGTACATGGGGTGAAGTGGTTCCCTCTGTGGTGGTGGTACATGGGGTGAAGTGGTTCCCTCTGTGGTGGTGGTACATGGGGTGAAGTGGTTCCCTCTGTGGTGGTGGTACATGGGGTGAAGTGGTTCCCTCTGTGGTGGTGGTACATGGGGTGAAGTGGTTCCCTCTGTGGTGGTGGTACATGGGGTGAAGTGGTTCCCTCTGTGGTGGTGGTACATGGGGTGAAGTGGTTCCCTCTGTGGTGGTGGTACATGGGGTGAAGTGGTTCCCTCTGTGGTGGTGGTACATGGGGTGAAGTGGTTCCCTCTGTGGTGGTGGTACATGGGGTGAAGTGGTTCCCTCTGTGGTGGTGGTACATGGGGTGAAGTGGTTCCCTCTGTGGTGGTGGTACATGGGGTGAAGTGGTTCCCTCTGTGGTGGTGGTACATGGGGTGAAGTGGTTCCCTCTGTGGTGGTGGTACATGGGGTGAAGTGGTTCCCTCTGTGGTGGTGGTACATGGGGTGAAGTGGTTCCCTCTGTGGTGGTGGTACATGGGGTGAAGTGGTTCCCTCTGTGGTGGTGGTACATGGGGTGAAGTGGTTCCCTCTGTGGTGGTGGTACATGGGGTGAAGTGGTTCCCTCTGTGGTGGTGGTACATGGGGTGAAGTGGTTCCCTCTGTGGTGGTGGTACGGGGATAAGGTGGGATATCCTGTGGTGGTGGTACATGGGGTGAAGTGGTTCCCTCTGTGGTGGTGGTACATGGGGTGAAGTGGTTCCCTCTGTGGTGGTGGTACATGGGGTGAAGTGGTTCCCTCTGTGGTGGTGGTACGGGGATAAGGTGGGATATCCTGTGGTGGTGATACGGGGATAAGGTGGGATATCCTGTGGTGGTGGTACGGGGATAAGGTGGGATATCCTGTGGTGGTGATACGGGGATAAGGTGGGATATCCTGTGGTGGTGGTACATGGGGTGAAGTGGTTCCCTCTGTGGTGGTGGTACGGGGATAAGGTGGGATATCCTGTGGTGGTGATACGGGGATAAGGTGGGATATCCTGTGGTGGTGGTACATGGGGTGAAGTGGTTCCCTCTGTGGTGGTGGTACATGGGGTGAAGTGGTTCCCTCTGTGGTGGTGGTACATGGGGTGAAGTGGTTCCCTCTGTGGTGGTGGTACATGGGGTGAAGTGGTTCCCTCTGTGGTGGTGGTACATGGGGTGAAGTGGTTCCCTCTGTGGTGGTGGTACATGGGGTGAAGTGGTTCCCTCTGTGGTGGTGGTACATGGGGTGAAGTGGTTCCCTCTGTGGTGGTGGTACATGGGGTGAAGTGGTTCCCTCTGTGGTGGTGGTACATGGGGTGAAGTGGTTCCCTCTGTGGTGGTGGTACGGGGATAAGGTGGGATATCCTGTGGTGGTGGTACGGGGATAAGGTGGGATATCCTGTGGTGGTGATACGGGGATAAGGTGGGATATCCTGTGGTGGTGATACGGGGATAAGGTGGGATATCCTGTGGTGGTGGTACGGGGATAAGGTGGGATATCCTGTGGTGGTGATACGGGGATAAGGTGGGATATCCTGTGGTGGTGGTACGGGGATAAGGTGGGATATCCTGTGGTGGTGATACGGGGATAAGGTGGGATATCCTGTGGTGGTGGTACATGGGGTGAAGTGGTTCCCTCTGTGGTGGTGGTACATGGGGTGAAGTGGTTCCCTCTGTGGTGGTGGTACGGGGATAAGGTGGGATATCCTGTGGTGGTGGTACGGGGATAAGGTGGGATATCCTGTGGTGGTGATACGGGGATAAGGTGGGATATCCTGTGGTGGTGGTACATGGGGTGAAGTGGTTCCCTCTGTGGTGGTGGTACGGGGATAAGGTGGGATATCCTGTGGTGGTGATACGGGGATAAGGTGGGATATCCTGTGGTGGTGATACGGGGATAAGGTGGGATATCCTGTGGTGGTGGTACATGGGGTGAAGTGGTTCCCTCTGTGGTGGTGGTACGGGGATAAGGTGGGATATCCTGTGGTGGTGATACGGGGATAAGGTGGGATATCCTGTGGTGGTGGTACGGGGATAAGGTGGGATATCCTGTGGTGGTGGTACATGGGGTGAAGTGGTTCCCTCTGTGGTGGTGGTACGGGGATAAGGTGGGATATCCTGTGGTGGTGGTACATGGGGTGAAGTGGTTCCCTCTGTGGTGGTGGTACATGGGGTGAAGTGGTTCCCTCTGTGGTGGTGGTACGGGGATAAGGTGGGATATCCTGTGGTGGTGGTACGGGGATAAGGTGGGATATCCTGTGGTGGTGATACGGGGATAAGGTGGGATATCCTGTGGTGGTGGTACGGGGATAAGGTGGGATATCCTGTGGTGGTGATACGGGGATAAGGTGGGATATCCTGTGGTGGTGATACGGGGATAAGGTGGGATATCCTGTGGTGGTGGTACATGGGGTGAAGTGGTTCCCTCTGTGGTTGTGTGTGGTGGTGTGTGTGTGTGTGGGCCATTCCTGCTGTCTCATCGTCTGGTCAATAAGTTTATTGAACTTACGCTGGGAGTTCTCGACGCCAGCCAGGCCCGGCAGCCACTAGCACTGCCTGGCCATCTGGAGATGACTGTGTTCGTGCGTCGGTCATTGGATTTATGGCGGCACCAGCAGGCTCAAGGGGGATCTTGGGCAGGAAAGGGCCATTTTTAAGACTTATGGCAAGTCAGGTTCCAGACTTTCGGAGTTTTGGCTACATTTCCAGTACCACGACTGACTTTATTTACGCCTCCTTAGTTATATGAAAAGTGTGCAGTGACTTTTCCCTCTGTGTAATGTCCATATGCCTCTTTGCTCTTACCACACACAAATCCACGAGTTTCTCTTCTCGTCTATTATCCCAAACAGCCTCGTTAAGACCCAATGGTTTGTTACTGTTTGAATTCTTTGGTGTTTGTTTCATGTCCAGTTTCCCAAGATCTGGACGGCGGACCAAGGGTAACATGTAGCTTTCCCTAGGCTGATGATTGGTTCTTTATCAAGTGCCGATTGACACTGACTGTGTCATCGAGGGATTCATCCTCCTCTGGGACGAATTCTCTGCTTCGGTGTTAGGTTGGCTCTCCAGATATCACCAAATGCATAACCAATTTTTAACGCAACTGTGGCTAATATATATATATATATATATATATATATATATATATATATATATATATATATATATATATATATATATATATATATACTTTATCCCTGGGGATAGGGGATTAAGAATACTTCCCACGTATTCCCTGCGTGTCGTAGAAGGCGACTAAAAGGGGAGGGAGCGGAAGGCTGGAAATCCTCCCCTCTCATTTTTTTTTTTTTTTCTCCAAAAGAAGGAACAGAGAAGGGGGCCAGGTGAGGATATTCCCTCAAAGGCCCAGTCCTCTGTTCTTAACGCTACTTCGCTAATGCGGGAAATGGCGAATAGTATGAAAAAAAAAAAAAAAATATATATATATATATATATATATATATATATATATATATATATATATATATATATATATATATATATAAATCACTAGCGCCACGGCTGTGAAGGCTGTCGGTTGGCTGACGATGGGGAACTACAGTGTGGCAACGTTATCTCATCGTTTGAAATTACGTCACAGACCACACCTTGAGAAAATACCTTGAGTTCAAAACCCCCATTCTCGAAGTCCACAAGTGTCTGAACTCGGAAAACGATATGTTCTGGAGCGGAGGAGGGAACTATGAGGGGAGGAGGAGGAGGAGGAGGGAAAGAGGTATATTTATTTCGGTGGTTGAGGAGCACGACTGCAAGACATTCCACAGTGTCGGGGAGGGAATAGCTGTGATCATCCATGTTGAACTAGAAAGTAGGTTATAACATTTAGTTTGACGGGAAGAATGCACGGTGTTGCACGGTTCTTTACGATCACTTGCTTAGTGGGTGTGTGGGGTCATTAGTGGCCGCAGTCCAGTCCACGTCCTAACTAGCTGCACCGGCCACAATCCTAGCCTTAGCTAGTGCCTCTGGCTACAGCCCTTAACTGGCAGCGATGGTCATCCAGTCGGTAGGAGTCATATACGCTAGGGTGATCACGTGGGCTGAGGTTAATCTTAATCATTGGGGTTTATAGGAAAAGGGCGTGGTCCTCACACAGAGGAGGGGTCGCCTTACTGTAAGGGTCACTCCCCCCACTTAGATAAATGAGAACCCTGCCGTCTGCACACCGTTGGTCCCGGGGAGGTTGTCTGACCCCCTCTTGTGGTTCTCAAGGGCGTTGGTGTTCCATATGAATGTAAGTTTTGGTATGGGAGAACTGAGTCACAAAGCAAGGATAGAAGCATTATATTTGTCCACTGTGGAAGATAGAAGAGTAAGGGGCGACCTGATTAAAGCCCTTAAGTTATGCAAACTTTTTGATGATATCATGAGAGAACAGTTCTTGGAAAGATGAAAGGATAGAACAGCCAGAGGCCACAACATAAAGACACAGAGAAGCACTTTTATGGCATAGGAATATATGTATGAATGGGTTAAACTGAATGCTGAAAATGTGAAAGCGTACAGCAAACAGATGCTCAAATGCTGCATGATGGTACGGGAAAGTTCATGAGATTCGGGGGAAGGGGGCAACATGAGGGTAACACTTCCTACCCCGTACACCACAAATAGCTACCGGTACAAATAGATTTCATCAGACATACTTACAAAGATCTGAAGGTCTTCTTAACGGCACAAAAAGCACAAGGGCTGGGCTCTCGCTAGCGCAAAACTCTCTCCCTGTGATGAACCGATTAGTACTTATAGATAAGTCAAAACACACGCATGAACTTGAGTTGAAGAACACCTCTGGCGAGACTAAACCAAACATCACCAACATTCACTCGAGAATTTGATTCGTACGTAGTTGTCGTGAAGGACGTAGAACAAGGAACGACACAAGTCAGGGAGATGAGAAGGATAAGAAGTGGCCTCTCTGTAGAGAATGACCATCAGGCTCCGAGAAACATTGTGAAACAACTGATGCTTCAGATCAGCAGGCCAAGACGTGAGAGAGGGGCTGGCCGATTGTTTACATGATGTAGTACAGTCTAACCAGGAGGAATAGATCAAAAAAAAGATGTTGTTATTTGTAAGAATAAAAGATCATGTTAGTGCAGGAGGCTTCAAGGTTAGCCGTGCTGATGAATGGAGAGGATTTCGTACTGTAGTGGAGTTAATGTACAGGAAATTACAGTCGTTGCACTGTGGTCACGACGGGGATGAAAACTAATTAAAGTTTCTAGAAATGATCTCTCTATCCCTCCACACACACACACACACACACACACACACACACACATATATATATATATATATATATATATATATATATATATATATATATATATATATATATATATATATATATATATATATATATCCCTGGGGATAGAGGAGAAAGAATACTGCCCACGCATTCTCTACGTGTTGTACAAGGCGACTAAGAGGACGGAAGCTGGTGTTTGGAAATCCTCGCTTCCTTCAAAACTTTCCGAAAGAAGGAGCGGAGGAAGGAGTCAGGCGAGCAGTTTTCCCTCTAAGGAAGTCATCTTTTCTTGACGCTACCGCGCTCAAGCCAAATGGCAAGCACAAATGTATTATACCAAATAATTCCGGTATAAGTAGTACATGCGGTTCACTCATGATTTGCAGGAAAAAAAAGCCTTGATAAAAAACATAAATTGTTTAAGGAGAATGATTCCCCTGCAGGTAAATACGAGAGTTGCTTCCCAGACTCTGAATTTGAACACTCGGTCAGTGGTGTACGGATCGAGTGTGTCTTGAGTTTGCTTAGTCTGTCTTACGTAACGCTAGCTATATTGCCACCTGTTGCCTCCCACTTCACACTCAGCCCACGGCCGCAATACTACACTTGCCAGGCAAACCAGTTGCTGCCTCCCAGGTAACAGGACAGATAGCTACAATGGCTTAATTATTACAGTGTATGAGGTGAATGAAATATGAGACCTTTCCTCTTCTCTTCATAATTATAGCAGTATCTTTTAGTATCTTCTTAACGGTAATACTTGCGTCAAGTATAAGTTTATGTCAAGCACAAAACCATTTGATTTATTATCATTATTATTATTATCATTATTATTATTATTATTATTATTATTATTATTATTATTATTATTATCATTACTACTACTACTACTACTACTACTAGTATTACTACTACTATTATTATCATTATCATTGCTATTATTATTATTATTATTATTATTATTATTATTATTATTATACGAGCTTTGGTGGAGAGCTGCGCTCCGTGATGTAGCAGAGTAGGTTCACTTGTCCTGGTTTTGATATCGTCCCTTTGTTATGGTGATGAACGCTTCCCATGACCTGGGGGAACAATATGTCATTGTTGCTATTGTTCCAGGTAGCGCCTGGTAATTGGGCCATACTTTATCTAATTTGGTGTGAGGTCTAGGTACCGTTTTGGGCTTCAGAAAAAAAAAAAAAGGGTGTTGGTTGGGATTCCATTTCAATTTTGGTTTTGTCATGGTGCGTATTTTCGCACATATCTTTCACGTGGTGTATCTAATGTTGATATTAAAGTCTGACGCGCTCCATAGCAAGTTTCCTACATGTATTAGACTCTGGTATCTAGTAACTAGAGAACTGACCTTCAAAAATGGGACACTGATGCGAGAGTTGCCTTCAAAGCATTCGGCAGACATGACACTTAAGAGGTATTTCTATTAGGCTCTCCACGTCACTAGTTGGTGCTGGAGGAAGACACACAGGGTGTTGTATTGTCGTGAAGAATGAGCGGAACAGGATGGCTAGTCACGGGTGTCTGGCTATACTGTAGGCTTATATCGTTCACGTGATCAATCTAGCGGGCGGGCGGGTGGACACACGTCACCTTCGAACACTTGGAATTTTTACGATTATGCCTGTTGGCCAAATCATATGGCCTTCTCGTTTGGGAATTTGAGTGGGATATCGTTGTTAAAGATGTGTTGAATACAACGATTGGCACCATGTGCTAAATAGGGGCTTGATTAAACATCCGGCCGGAACCCGTATGAGTCGTGGCCAAAAGAGAATGGGATGTGTCTCTTAGCCTTCTTCCCCCCACCTCCCCCTTCCCCCTCAACACCATACCAGTCCTTACCCATTCCCTCTCCTACTAGCGCCACCGGTCCTTGCTGCTGCTGCTGCTGCTGCACCAGCCACACCATTATTTACTAGCACGGTCGTCGGCCAGATCACACCTGCATGGTCTCGAGAAGCGTTTCCATCTTGCCCGTCTTCCCTCGTTTTTATTTCTTTTTTGTTGTCACTGTTATTTATACATCATTTCTGTGTTGCCTCTCTTCATCTCTGGTGATTTTCCATTTTACAGGTAACGAGGTTATTCTTTAATGAACGTTGCTACCATCGAGTGAGGGCGTGGTAAACTGCACTTTCCTCTAAATACTTTTTAAGTGATATTTAAGTTGCTTTCTCGTCTTACTTAAACTTTTTTGTTAGAACTGATGGAGAAGTAACGATGCAAGCCAATGCGTCACTAAATACAGCTTTAAATACACTGTTGTAACGACTGTGAGGCACTGGAGCAGAACGAGTGAAGTGAGCAAATATGGCTTGGGTAGTGGGGCCAGGGATGACCAGCGCGGTGCATTATACATAGTCGCGCCCTCCACAACCGGTCCTGGGGCGATCAGCGGGCGTGGGCGGCTGGCCGTAGTGTAGCCAGCCAGCCAGCCAGCCAGCTAGCCAGCCGTTAGTGTAGGGTTGTCGTGGGTGAAGAATTAGACAAAAGAGATTGATGTATCGTCATTTAACAAGATGTCTTTATTTATGATACGGCTTGTGAGGAATATTGTGTAAGATCCATTCAAACTTACTCAAATTCATTATATACGGTTATAACGGGCAGGTTATTACACCTGGTTTACGCTTTACCTCACGTACCATCTACGCTGTCCCAAGTCTGCTGCAGAACCTTACGTTTGTGAAAACGATTGAAGAAAAAGTTATCAATGAAATTAAAATGAACGTTGTTTTCTACACGAAATTAAGCTAGGTAAAATCTGGTGGGGAGCAGGTAGGGTACACGACCTCCACTTGCTTGTCTCACGCCTTCGATCGTCTTCCTGGAGGACGGTGCCAAGAAGCCATTGTTAAAGGAACAGCTACTGGACACTCAGTCACATGTTGACATGCGAGGGACCACGGTATGGCAACAGCTTGCTGCTTACACCAGCAAATACGTGATTCTGCTTCATCCGTTTTCTGCTGTTCTGTGGATATCTGCGACGCAGAAGTGCACCAGTTGCGACATTTCCGAGGTTAGTCAGGATTGCGAACAGTGATGTGTACAATAACTTTCCAGGATGTTTACATTATGGTGGCAGCCGGTGCCGAGGCGCCCGTCGTTTCCCGTAACGGTTTAGTGCGATTTAAAAGATAAAAAAAAAACATTTTACGAATATTTATTGAAACTGAGATGATTGTACATAACTACTTCAATTATATTAGTATTACTTGGAATTACATGGATGATTTTTTTTTTTTTGTATGAAATGATTCAAGGAAGGTTTGGTAGACATAAATGACCGTGAAAGATAAAGTGCCTTATACTTATTACCTTAAGAACTGGTACACTGGCTAGTCTCAAGGGGTAGAAATGCTGGTTTGATTCTGTCTGTTGTGTAAGGGTTCTTGTCATTTATAGGGCACTGTCTGTTGTGTAGGGACATTACCTGTTGTGCAGAAACGCTGGCTTGGGTGGGTGCACTGTTCATGTGAGAGTTCTTGATATTGTGTGAGAGCACTAGCTGTTGTGTGAGGCTGCTGGCTGTTACGTGTGGGCGTTGTGGCTCATGTGTTAAACAGAATGAGAACTTGTAGACGCCATGGATGATGGTGACATGCAGGTAAGATAATTCGTTCCCTGTAAAACGAGGGAACTGGTACTGTGACTCCCTGAAACCCTCTTCTCGTTGGCAGCAGAATTGGACGGTGCAAATAGATACAGATTAATTCAAACATCAAGAGACCAATTGATCGTCCCAACGCTGTTTTGTGATAGTGTCAAAGAACAGAAACTCAGGGATTATTGCAGGTGTAGTGAAAGACAGATTTTTTCAAAGAGAAAGACCTGTGAATTACGGGACCACGGAAGTGTCTTCGCTTCCTCTGGCGCCGGGTACTAGGGGGACTTGATTGGCCTTCTCTTATTCATATTAAGGAAACAAAGAGAAAGGAAGAATGAGAAAAATAATAAGGGCAAGAAGTAAAGTCTGTTGGATAGGTGTATGGTGCCACTACGGGGATATTACATCTCGCCTCGTAACTTTAATATTGAATGAGACAGACGGTGTATAAGATGTTGCCAGGTAGCATTCTTAAATCAGGATGTTTGTACTACTTCCCTAGTTGATTGCCAGCTACATGGTGCAGTGATTTATAGGTTGATAGAAAGACACGAAGGGGGCCATGTGAGGATATTCCCTCTAAGGGCCCAATCCCCTGTTCTTAACGCTACCTCGCTAATGCGGGAAATGGCGAATAGTATGAAAGAAAGAAGAAAGACACGAATTAGCTTAGAGATAGAATGGACGATTCATGTGGTTTGGAGGTAGAGGGAATTGATATGGTGGGTAGGTGACGAAACTAGGCGTTTTGATGTCTTGGTGGACGATATGACCAGATGCAGCGGCGTGGAGGCGGACGACAGACATGGTGGTGTGGAGGTGGACACGACAGACGTGGTGGTGTGGAGATGAACGACAGACGTGGTGGTGTGGAGGTAGATGACAGAAGTGGTGGCTCACAGGTGGACGACAGACGTGGTGGTGTGGCGGTGAACGACAAACGTGGTGGTGTGGAGACTCTTGTAAGAACTGCTGGGTCAACAGACTCAGGTACTGGAGCCGCCCAGGCCCACAGGCTCACCTCTCAAGATCACCAAGATGCGGGAGACGGCAGAGAAGCCTTGGCAGGTGCTTGGTATTAACACAGGTACTCCCCCCACTCTCAGCGTCTGGGGTTAGCTATGTGTTAAAGAAAATGGCGAAAACAAAAAGAATATTCATCCCCTTGAGCACAACGATTCTACCCCTTCAGTACGACGACTGAACCTCCTGAACCTACTCCACCTGAGGACGATGATTTAACCTTCAGTACGATGGTTTAAACCCATGACTACGACGACTTTAGTCATCGTCCTCAAGAATAAAGTCATCTTTGCTCAAGGAGTTGTCTTAATATGCAAGTTATTAAATCATCGTACTCACAGCGTGCATTTACGCTTATTTGCAACATCAAGATCTGCATCCCAGTTTGCCATTTGAAAAACAATAACACACGACTTTGTTTCCCTTGATCATGACCGTCCAAGTGATAAGAGGTGAACGTCAGCTCAATCGGGCCCTCCTCCTGCAACAGGTGTCGCGGCTGGTGAAAGAGCAACACCCTCACTATGTCCGAGGTGCTGGAAAAGCCACGCAGCCCTAGAATTTCCCTCACCAAAAAATGGACTTCTTTTAACCTGCCTAGTCTTTACGTTAAATAGTTAAAGAAATGAAGCGTCAGTCATATGTTAAGGAAATAGATCATAATGAGTTTATGTTGCAGGAATTGTTGGTCCTCAAATGTACCGGAGGTGGCTTTCCCGTTATGATTATAGTTAGTGAGGAGTATAGTGCAGTGTGTGTGGTGTGGCGAGTAGGAGGAGGGAGGCGCCGCACAGCGACCGACCATCCCTTACCCCCCTTGCTACCCCATCCATCCCCCCCAAGCCTCCTGCTGTTGCGTTCGGGTCAACTCCCGGAAATAAACTGTAAAGTTTGAACAGGCACCAGAGGATGAAAAAGTTATATATATATATATATATATATATATATATATATATATATATATATATATATATATATACACTAAAGGGGTATTGAAAGCCCTTTGGTGATAGTTTGGTTTTACTGTGTCGTTTTCTTTAGTTCAGGGGAACAGGATGTACAATGGAAGACTTGCAACTGGCTTTGTGAAATGCATGTTTCTCATCATTTCCACTTATTGATAAAAACTTCTGATGAGTTTGGAATGACTGGCAGTGCACTCTGATTCTGTTTTATTATCCATGAATTTTAGGCTATTATAACGGGGACAACTTTCCACTGACCCACCTTTGTGATACAAGCAAATATCTGAATAACTCCGACTCCCTCGCAGACATCTTCCTGTGGATCTAGAAGAACAATGTAAACCAAGAAAACAATACCTGGTTTCGATTTCTTTTTTTTTTTCTATTTTGATACGAATGAAAATGGAAGTTCGGCAGCAGCCATTGATGGGTCTGGTCCTTTAGAGTCACACAAAGGGAAGTATCTATGTATATTTGAGATATACATATTACGTAGATTCAGAATTAATGACCTGTTAACTGCTGATAACCATTAAATCCAATTATACAATTATATACATTGCGTTTAAGGCTCCAGTAATAGACAAGGGTCACATAGAGCTTAATGAAGGGGAAAATGGAGAGAAAGGAAAGTATCTACGAATTTTGGAGATAGTGAAAATCCCGTATTTTGAAATGTCCCAGGTTATAGTTACTGGGAGAGACATGAGAAGGTAGAGAGTTCCAAAGCTTTGAGGTGTATGGAAGGAAACAGTTATCAAAACGGCCTACCCTTGAGTTGCCAACGGCTACACAGTAATCATCATGTGACGTAGTAGTTTGAGTAATGCTTGGTCTAGTTAGTGTTAGGGACATACAAGCAAGCAGCTGTCGGGAGCAGATAACAAAATATTGTCTACAGAAGAGAGAAAGTGAATCAACATTTTTTGCGTAAAGCAAGCGAGTCATATTTTGATGATAGCCTGAGCAAGTTTTTGAGTCGGACCACTTTCGACTTAGCTCTGTCAAGTAAGGATATAGAGCTAGAACCACCCCAGGTGTGAGAACAGTACTCCATACAAGGATGGATCATTCCTTTGTGTAAACAGAGCAGTTGTTCAGAAGAAAAGAAATTTCGACATATAAACAAGACTTTCAGTTTCTTATAGGCAGACAGCTATTTCCATAATAATGGGGTTTCCAAGATAGAGTGGATGTTACAGTACTACTGAGTATGTTCACTGAGTCAAGAGGTGGAATTACAGAACTGTCGAAGATGAGAAGAGAGTTATGAGGAATTTTCCTTGGGCAGAAACTAGGTCTTGGAGGCATTAAACTTAGATTTCGTTTACCTCCCTTATGTATCCTGACCAAGCTTATTGAGGGGATAGTTTCGAGATGAGATGCCGATCGAGTGAAAGGAGCAGAACTGAAGGATGTAGAGGAATGCAATCTTGAGTAGTCAGCGTAAGAATGCATTTGGTTATTTGTGGAAGAAAGGATATCGTTGATAGAGAGAAAAAAAAAAAAAGTGTAGAAGACGGGAAGGAACCTTGAGGGACATCGCTGTTGATGTAGAAAGAAGAGCCTGATTCATTAGCAACCACGGAGATAGATCGGCCTAAGAGGAAGCTAGATAAGAGGGAGCAAAGTAATGGAAGCTTATAGATAAGACCCCGATGTCACACCTTGTCAAAAGCTTTGGATATATCAAGGGCAACTACATATGATTCCCCAAAAGTCTTTACGGGATAATGACCAGACATTAGTAAGAAAGGAAAGAATTTGACCAGTGGATCTAGGCTTATGGAAGCCATACTGGTGATGAGAGAGAAGCCTGTGAGATTCAAGATGTCTGAATATATATATATATATATATATATATATATATATATATATATATATATATATATATATATATATATATATATATATATATTATCCCTGGGGATAGGAGAGAAAGAATGCTGCTCACGTATTCCCAGCGTGTCGTAGAAGGCGACTAAGAGGGACTTAAGAGGGTGGGTGGAAATCTTCCCTTCCTGTATTACTTTGCAAAAGAAGGAACAGAGCAAGGAGCCAAGTGAGGATTTTGGGAATTACAACTTGCCTGATGCCATTATGATTATTATTGTTGTTATTATTATTATCATTATTATTATTATTATTATTATTATTATTATTATTATTATTATTCATCCATACATCGTACCACAGTGTGGTGAGAGCCACAGTAGCCAGTCTGGTCCGCAACCGTGCGGGAATATTGCCATGTCAAAGGTTCACTGTATCACAAAGATGTGGCGAACACACCCAGTAGCGATCACTCTTCTTGTGGCTTGTATTACCCTGTTCGCTGACTATGTAAATGAACACTGTAGCAGTGTAAGATTGAAGCCCATGTGTGATGGATGGCCGTTTTCTTCATGTTACTACCCTACCTCTCACAGTTAGGGCGTGATGAGTATGTGACAACTACACACCTCTGTAGTGGCTAGTGGGACACCAAGCGTGACTAGGTGTAGTAACACCACTTAGTCACGCACATTCAGTATTACGGTGTAACCATATGGGTCAGATGGCGCAAGGGTGGGTGGTGTGGGCAGCCAACTTCACGTGGATTGTGGTGGCAAAGGGTGAGGAGATTGTGGTCGTAGTGGTAATGGTGAAAAAGGATGGTCGTAGTGGTGGTAGTAGTAGTAGTAGTAGTAGTAGTGAAGAAGAGTGGTCGTCGCAGTTGGAGGAGGTGGTCATCGTAGTTGGAGGAGTTCGTAGTTGGAGGTCTTCGTAGTTGGGGTTGGTCGTCGTAATGGTAGCATTGGAGGAGGGTGATCGCTGAACGGAGTTGGTCGTTATAGTACTACAATGGAGTGATGGTGACCATATCTGAAAAGTCCTGTCGTAAGTAGACCTGAAAAGTTTGAATACTTGTCGGTAGAAAGTAACAGTTGGTTATTGAGACATTCTCAAATGAACTGTGATTAATATAAATATAGATATCTTATTATTCCTTGGAAAATGGGGGATTATTTATCAATGTGACGCTGTAAGGAGTCATCCTATTGTATTTACAGCAGCTTTATAGAGGTCTTCTGTTTCTTACATAGCCATGGCCCCTGAACATAAAAGTTCAGGTTTTTAAAGTGTGGACAGTGAGGGAAGTAGGGCTCGTGTTGAAGGGGTCACTGGCTGGGGTAACAGAGTTCAAGGTGAAATGGTAGGGATAGAGCTGATAGTGGCGGTGGTGAGAGGAGAGGTGAAGGGGATGCTGCTGCCGGTCTGGTAGCTTTGGCAAGGTTCTCCTGAGGAAGGTGGTGAGATCACTGGAGGTAGAGAGATAGACAGACTGGTCGAACTGATGACGGGGTGGTGGCAGGACACGTCGTGTCGGAGGTAATGGTGGTAAAATTGGTGGAAGTAAAGGGTGTTAATCCCGGCTGACAACTGCCATCACGGAGTTATAGCGTGCTGGTGGCTAGTGGCCCCAGTGACAGGGCTGTGACCCTCAGCAGAGCGTTTTAGGTGCCCGCTGTGTGGCAGGCGAGAGCATCCTACACTGTTTTCTAAAGCACCGTCCAGAAGGCGCGTGATGCAAGCACTCTCTTTTTTTTTTATGTCTCAGAACACAGCTTCCACCCTTGATGCCACAGGGGACGCACGCACACATATCCCCGAAGGGGTGGACAACCCCCTTCCCCCCCTTAAGGTTACTTTTATAGCGGTATTTTAATGAGTCTCGTCCGGTTTCAGTCGAGAACGGGTTCGAACACCTCAGCATGGGTTTGTTTACCGCTTCACACGTTTGGTTATACCAGTTAAACGTTCATATCTATATAGGGTAAGTGTGGCGTGGCGGTCAACAAGATTGGTGTGGTTGACTCTGAGTCGGGGGTTCAGTGATGGTCGTGGATGGTGTAGGTTCAGGAACAATTAAGTGAAGAAAAAAAAAAAAGGATTTACGTGAAGCCTAAGACACTCAAGTCACACTACAGGCTCGTCTGTTGAAAAGCTTTTCTTTACTCCATCGTCAAATACGCTGTACACTTATCCTCCTCATATTTTTACTCCAGTCTTCACACACTTTTCCTTTTTCCTGTTATGAGTCGCTGGTTTTTCCCTCGCAGTTGTGACCTGTCTCTTTTTCAGCTGCAATTTTCCGCCTCCTCAGAAACTCCTTTCATTACTCTTTTTCCTTCCTTTTTGCCTTTCCTCTGAAGGCCTGGCCTTGTTGAAGCGTCATTTCGTATGGCTTTAAGGTCTATTCGTGTTGTGGGAAAGCCTGCATGTGTCGCATTAGTGTACATCCGTGTGGCTTTAAAGTCCGTTCGTGTAGTCGTGAATAATTTCAATCATTCTTCAGCCCAGTTAATGGCACATGGGGCGACTGGGAATATAAAATCCTGGGTTCGAATCCAGTCCTTGGTGTCCATACAACTGTCTGTCCGTCGTCATACATGACTGGGAGTCCTGGACCAGAACACACGGCGCGACACGGGCCAGGACGTGGAACCTTATCTTCCCTCGGTCTGCTAACAGTGTTAGTGTAATGGAGTCGTGTGGTGCAGTGGTTGGTTGTGAGGGAGGCAGTGCTCACCAAGGCCTCGATGGCACTGATCCCACTTGCTGGCGTCGTCACCGCCACCACCACTGCCTGCCACTGCCCAGCAGACCCTGCCACTCCAATGACCACACCAACCCACCAACACCTCCTGTTATAAATACCAGTCCATTACACCATCCCACCCACAAACACCATCAGAAACACCATCACAACGGCGGACACTACCACAAACACCACCCACCACAACCAGTAACACCACCACAAACACCACCCACCACAACTGCGGACACCACCACAAACACCACCCACCACAACTGCGGACACCACCACAAACACCACCCACCGCAACCACATACACCACCACAAACACCACCCACCACAACCACATACACCACCACAAACACCACCCACCACAACCACAAACACCACCACAAACACCACCCACCACAACCACATACACCACCACAAACACCACCCACCACAACCACATACACCACCACAAACACCACCCCCCACAACCAGTAACACCACCACAAACACCACCCACCACAACCACAAACACCACCACAAACACCACCCACCACAACCACATACACCACCACAAACACCACCCACCACAACCACATACACCACCACAAACACCACCCACCACAACCAGTAACCACCAACCACCCACCACAAACACCACCCACCACAACCACATACACCACCACAAACACCACCCACCACAACCACATACACCACCACAAACACCACCCAACGCAACCACATACACCACCACAAACACCACCCACCACAACCACATACACCACCACAAACACCACCCACCACAACCACATACACCACCACAAACACCACCCACCACAACCACATACACCACCACAAACACCGCCCACCACAACCACATACACCACCACAAACACCGCCCACCACAACCACATACACCACCACAAACACCACCCACCGCAATCACATACACCACCACAAACACCACCCACCACAACCACATACACCACCACAAACACCACCCACCACAACCACATACACCACCACAAACACCGCCCACCACAACCACATACACCACCACAAACACCACCCACCACAACCACATACACCACCACAAACACCACCCACCACAAGCACGAACACCACCACAAACCACCCACGCACCTCACCGCGCCATATACCTGGTCTCTCCCACCACAGCACGGACATTAACCTGGCCTCTCTCACGCTGGCTTATCCTCGAGGCTTGTCCTCAGTCTTGCAGTGCAGTATAACATTATCATGCCAATATCTGTCGACACGTTTCATGTTTATGTTCTGAAAACATTTGAGAAAACTGATAATGTGTTTACAAGACGTATTGGTATGAATTAAGGTCTGAATTCTCCAATTAAGGATCCCTCCCCCCAGTTAAGAATGGTATTCACTTTTAAAAAGGGAGCCCTCGTTAAGTAGGGTGCCCTCGTTAAGTAGGGAGCCCTCGTTAAGTAGGGTGCCCTCGTTAAGTGGGGTGCCCTCGTTAAGTAGGGTGCCCTCGTTAAGTAGGGTGCCCTCGTTAAGTAGGGAGCCCTCGTTAAGTAGGGTGCCCTCGTTAAGTAGGGTGCCCTCGTTAAGTGGGGTGCCCTCGTTAAGTAGGGTGCCCTCGTTAAGTAGGGTGCCCTCGTTAAGTAGGGTGCCCTCGTTAAGTAGGGTGCACTCGTTAAAAAGGGTACCCCCGTTAAGTTAGGTGCCCCGGTCAACGACAGTAAACCCCCTCCGTTAAGAAGGGTATTACCGTGACGTCAAGTACACATAGTGAAGTGTACAACTGTTCAAAGTGTAAGGCACATGGTTTTATACGTTTAGTGACGCTCTGTGTGTGTGTGTGTGTGTGTGTGTGGTCAGTGGGTGTGAACGCGGCCTCCCGCCACCTGGTGACCGACAAAGCGTTGTGACCAGGCGTGGACACTGCGAGCCTGCACGCCAGCAATGGAACTCCACGCCACCCACAGTGAGTGACCCCCCACCACCGTGCCTCACCTGGGACTCCCCACCGTCGCTGTAACGATGGTCTGACGCAGTCAATTACATGATTCTTCGCTTTCCTTCCTTCCTCGTCAAAGGTCCATTCGTATGACGTGGAGGTCTGTTCGTGTGAAATGAAGGGGCCTTTCGTATGGCTTTTAGGTCAGGTTCGTGTGGTGGGAGGGCCCGTCTGTGTTGCATTAATGTAGTACATCAGCTAGTCGTCACTTGAAGGGCTTTGCTGTGGTTCTGTCACTTCAGGATCATCCTGAAGGGTATGCGATAGGTTGACCTTCATCCACCTGTTCCTGTTGTTAGTTTGGTAATGACTGGATGTGTCTGGCTATCACCTGGGAGCGTAAAATTGGCGTAAGCGTGTGAACAGTACTAGTAATGGGGTCTGTAGTACGGGCAGTAGCGAGGCCATCAGTTGTACGGGCAGTTGCGAGGCCACCAGTTGCACGGGCAGTAGCGAGGCCATCTGTTGTACGGGCAGTTGCGAGGCCACCAGTTGTACGGGCAGTAGCGAGGCCATCTGTTGTACGGGCGATAAGTGAGGCTTTCTGTTGTACCGGCAGTAGCGAGGCCATCAGTTGTACGGGCAGTAGCGAGGCCAGCAGTTGTACGGGCAGTAGCGAGGCCAGCAGTTGTACGGGCAGTAGCGAGGCCATCATTTGCACGGGCAATAGTGAGGCTATCTGTTGTACGGGCTGTAGTGAGGCTGTCTGTTGTACGGGCGGTAGTGAAGCTATATGTTCCACGTACAACACTGAGGTTATCTGCACTGTGAAGCTATCCGCTATACGAGCATAGTGGTCTCATATGGTGTTAGGTTGACGTGGTTCCTCAACAGTTGACATCCAAAATCGGTCAACTTATATCATTTCTCTCTACCCGATCTCAAGACTTGGTGTTTGTGTTGGTTCTCTCTCCCTCTTCTGTGGATATTACTCCGATTTCTGCACCTGAAAATTGGCTGCTTGAGTTCTTCCGCGATCAGCTAAACCAAGTACTTAATTTGTAGACCATAGTCACTAGATTCCTGTGTGGCTGTTAGCAACTTGAGTATGAACCGTTATATGACGTGTTTCATATGTCTCCTATCTTCTGATCCTTCTTAAAAAGCAGGATTTCTACTTTATCCAAAACTCACAGACTAATTTTTTTCTCGTCTTGCCTTTTTTTTCTTTTTACCTTACGTATGTTTTTATCAACCTCTTTTCGATTTATATTCAAATGAGAATTTTCGCCTGTGATTAGAAGGATATGCTTCGTGAGTGACAATGATACAATTGAAAACTAAAGAAAAAGAAATGTGAAATTTAACAAAATCACTGGCGAAAATACGTTGCTGTATTTCTTTTAGGAAGTCCAGTCAGTAAAGAAAGTGATCTTTTTTCTTTGTTTACTTAGAGATGAACGCAATACTTCATAAATACCGCCAGTACTTACTTCTCAGTAGTTTTCTTATTCATGATAGGTGGCGCTTCTGTATCCACTCACTGTGTAGAACCTGAAGTCATTCTCCACAGTTCTGAACCTGCTCAAATTCACAGGAGAGAGAGAGAGAGAGAGAGAGAGAGAGAGAGAGAGAGAGAGAGAGAGAGAGAGAGAGAGAGAGAGAGAGAAGGGTGAACAGATGAACCCGTCCACGAGGACGCTTCCCTCATCCAACCATCCATACAGTCTACGTCATTCGCGTGTCACTCTTTTTTTCCCTGATGATATTATTGGAAAAGTTCAACCCCATCAGACACGCATCTCCCTGACTCATTCGGCACAGTTGGCAGGCTTCGTGAGGTCGAGCAGTGTCAACTCGACGTTCGTCTAGAGTGTGTATAGTGATACAGACTTCAACATTACCTGATTCGAATTGTTTGAAACCGAGATTCGAAGCATGTGTCGGAAGAATGAAACTAGCTCAGAGGTTTACCAGCGCTTGTGGCTACATGACAAGCGTGTCAGGTGCTCCACACATGTTTACACTGACTGGGTGTCCGTTGTCAGGTCTTATCTCGAGGGCAGCGGAACAAACTCCCGGACCGTTTCGTACCGCTAGGGCGACTGCAGTTTTTCCGTCCACGTTCACTGAACCGTTTGGCAGGGACGTAGCAGAGCGAGCCACTGATGTAGTCTCTTGAACACTGAACAGTTCCATTTATTCTGAATTCGAGGTACTCCTGCTAACAACTTTTCACTTCCATTTTCTATGTTCGATTATGTATATTACATTTGCCCACTCAACTTCCTTCCTTCCTTCCTTCCTTCCTTCCTTCCTTCACTAAGTGAGGATATTTGTCTGAAAGCGGAAAGGAACTGTGTTGACTCCACGAAGGCAAAATTCTTCATAGAGTAGAATTATTATATACTATCGTAAATTTAATGAAATTATTGGCGCAGGAACATCTGTCAGATAATATTTTTCTGTTACGTGGGGTTGTTATGTAGATGTGACTAAACAAAATAGAGTGGTTGTGAAACGGTTCTTTTCGAATCCCCTGAATCCGTTCCATGTTTCCTTGCATGCCCGTGGCTAAATCACCCTCAGGATATAAAGCATGAGGCACAGTCTCGAATAAGAGTTCGTGGCCACGGCTAAGCGAAACTGTGACGAACCATTTGCCTCGGGTACGTAGAAAATAAAGGGTCGATACAGCTTCGTTCAGGCGTGTCCCAGGCCTTTATTCCGTCGCTATCATTCCTGTGAAAGTGTCGCTTTGTTAACTGTTTCATCTGCATATGAATTAGGAAGTCGCCTTCGTTCACTACTGAGGTAAGAAATGGTACATTGTGGACGTGTTCGGTTCGGAAAGCAAGGACGTAGTTGGACTGATGAAGGCCCGACGGTCCCTCCGAAATTTCTTGGTTTCCACCCGGAAATGTAAGGTCGAAAAACGGGAAATCTTTCTTGATTGAAAGTGAGTTGGACATTTGATGCCGAAGCCAAGCAAGGCTCCAATAGGCCCGGGGTCGATGCTCCGCCTTATCGCCCATCATTCTGCTGGACATCTCCAACCAACCCCTGGTCGTTACGTTCCAAGTCCCTCCTGGGATTTTATACTTCAGCTGGCATTTCCGCGGTGATTCCCTCCTCTTCGGTCAGAATTCCCGTTCGGCCATTGACTACATCTTTACCACAAGAGATCCATTATCATTGGTCAGCGTGGATGGACCCTCTAGGATCTTCCTAGGTCCAGGGGTGATCTGTGGTCGAGCCGTCAACACCACTCAAGACTTCTTCAGGATATTTTCTCAACATTATACAGTTTCTCAGAGAACACCAGCCCTTGATATTCCTGCCTCGTACACAGATGTTGATCAAAGTCCTTTTGTAAGACGGTCGTATGATGGTAGAACAGGTTCGAGAGATGGGGCCTCACGTGTGTAGAACTCCCTCCCCGTATGTCACAAATAGGCTCCCGTAACACAGTGGTGAGTAATATGACTTACCTGTCAAATGAACCCGGATTCGAGTCCCGGACTGGACAGCCGGCCCACAGGTCGACCCAGCTATTCATCCTCTCCTTTGGGACTGGTCGATGAATGGGTAGATGGTGTAAGCAAGGGTGTCTATGTACATATCTATACATGAGCTTAATGCATGGTGTATATATGTGTGAGGCTAAGAGAAATGGCAACACCAGTGTAAAACTCTCTCCCTGTAAGACACACACACACACACACACACACACACACACACACACACACACACACTGGACGTTGAGGTTTATTGCTAATATTATATGATTAATGTTAAGATTAAACGTAAAAAAAAAAAAACATTATTTTTCAAAGCCAAGAGGAAAGGAATAGTTTCTCTCTGCGTTTAATGGATCAGGTTGTAGTCCCTGACACAGGACATAGTGCTCCTTCAATACTTGATCCCTCCTTACTACACTGAGGTCTACCATGATACATGTTCCTCCTTACTACACTGATGTCTGCCATGATACTCGTTCCTTCTTGCTACACTGTGATCTACCATAATACTCCTTCCTCTTTGCTACACTGATACTTACCATAATACTCGTTCCTTCTTGCTACACTGAGGGCTACCATAATACCCGCTCCTCCTTGCTACACTGAGGTCTACCATAATTCTCGTTCCTCCTTGTTACACGTATTAGATAGTTTTGTGGTTTGTCTGCATGACTGTGATTTGTTTTTGGTTCTTCAACTCTTTGACTATACTGGTACAGCCCTTAAGCACGACGGCACGATCCTTCGGGAAGAAGGTACGACCCTTCACCACAACGGTACGACCCTTCACCACAACGGTACGACCCCTCAGCACGTCAGGATGCCAAGCCATCATGCCCAAGTGTCGTACTGTCGTGTTTATGAATCGTACTATCGCGCTCATTGGTCGTACTCACTGAGCTCATCCGTCGTACCCATTGAGCTCATGGGTCGTACCCATTGTTGTTAAGTGTCGGACGGTCGTGCTCAAGGATCGTACCATCGTGCTCATGGGTCGTACGCACCGTCGTCAAGTGTCGAACGGTCGTGCTCAAGGATCGTACCATCGTGCTCATGGGTCGTATGCACCGTCGTCAAGTGTCGTACCTTCGTGCTGAAGGATCGCACCATCGTGCTCACGGGTCGTATGCACCGTCGTCAAGTGTCGGACGGTCGTGCTCAAGGATCGTACCATCGTGTTCATGGGTCGTACCCATCGTCTTTGTGTCGCGACGTCGTCCTCCAGGATCGTACCATTATGTTGAAGTAAATAGTTTTTTCCCCATTTTCCATTTCTGGGTTGTATGACTTATGTCCAGCCAGACCAATGGAAAAGTGCCTCTCTGTGTTAAGACTTTTGCCTTCCATCGGTACTTCTTGACGCTGAAACCACGACAGACAGTTGGATAGCAGTGACCTCGCTCTGCAGTCCATGTTACAGAGACCCCAACATTAGAGCACCAGACCTACACTCACTCTAGGCCGCCAGCACATCCTTCCCGTGACCATGGTACGTGTTAGACGTACATATACACCGTCTCAAGACGGCATTTATATATATATATATATATATATATATATATATATATATATATATATATATATATATATATATATATGTATGTATTGTTTACTTTCACTTTGATGTGATGATTAACACATTTGGTTCTTGTGTCGCGTCGTCGCCTGTACGATAATTACTGAAGCTCACACGAAGATCAACACTTGAGTCATCTTAATTCTCATACATGATAAACTCGTGCACACTGCGCCACCCCCCCCCCCCCCCCACCAGCGCTCTCTCTCTCTCTCTCTCTCTCTCTCTCTCTCTCTCTCTCTCTCTCTCTCTCTCTCTCTCTCTCTCTCTCTCTCTCTCTCTCTCTCTCTCTCTCATATCTTGGTCATGCTTGCGTGCAGATGGGCACCTCCCTCCCCACCCTCTCTCCTCCACTCCCTGCCCATCAGTCTAAATCAGCCCAGCTCCCAGCACGAACCCTTCCACTCACCACATCAATCCAGCCCCCAGCACGGCCCCTCAACTCACCTGATCAACCTAGCCCTTAGCACGACCCATCCACTCACCACATCAACCCAGCCCCCAGCACGACCCTTCCACTCGCCACATCAACCCAGCACGACCCTTCCTCTTACCACATCAACCCAGCCTCCAGCACGTACCCGTAACTCACCACATCATCCTAGCCCCTAGCACGACCCATCCACTCACCACATCAACCTAGCCCCTAGCACGACCTATCCACTTACCACATCAACCCAGCACGACCCTTCCTTTTACCACATCAACCCAGCCCCCAGGACGACCCATCCACTCACCAGAACACCCACCACAACTTCCTAATCTGTATCTCCCTTCGTGCATCCTTCGTTCCACAACCCACAATTGTAAAATTAAGATCAAATAGACTACTTACTCTCATTGGTAGGTTTATCTTCCGTAAAGTAAGTTATGCTTACCGTGTTCCAAGCTTACTGCGTTTCAGTTCCCATATTCCATGCTTTCTGCGTGTGTCAGTCTGTATTCTTTGTATATCTTTTTGATACTAATTTAGCATAATCCTTTTTTATATGTTTTATTGCTGTTTGTTTCACGGTCTGTATACGTGCATGTATACTTAAGTCGTAAGAATCACTTCAGGTGGGATTTACCACAGTTTGAACAGCCGTGGTGTTGTGTATGTTGTGAAGGATGGATTAATCTTACTCTGGCATATCCGGGTAGGTAGGAAAAATGGCCACAGGGAGAGGGGTAGGACCAGAGAAGTGAGTGTGTCCATGTCCTACACCTTCAGTGTGGCCAGGGAAGTGTCTGGACACATCCTGTACCTTCAGTGTGGCCAGGGAAGTGTCTGGACACATCCTGTACCTTCAGTGTGGCCAGGGGAGTGTTTGGACACCTGCACCTTCAGTGTGGCCAGGGGAGTGTCTGGACACATCCTGTACCTTCAGTGTGGCCAGGGGAGTGTCTGGACACCTGCACCTTCAGTATGGCCAGGAAAGTGTCTGGACACATCCTGTACCTTTAGTGTGGCCAGGGGAGTGTCTGGACACATCCTGTACCTTTAGTGTGGCCAGGGGAGTGTCTGGACACATCCTGCACCTTTAGTGTGGCCAGGGGAGTGTCTGGACACCTCCTGCACCTTCAGTGGCCAGGGGAGTGTCTGGACACCTCCTGCACCTTCAGTGGCCAGGGGAGTGTCTGGACACCTCCTGCACCTTCAGTGTGGCCAGGAAAGTGTCTGGACACTTCCTGTACCTTCAGTGTGGCCAGGGAAGTGTCTGGACACATCCTGTACCTTCAGTGTGGCCAGGGAAGTGTCTGGACACATCCTGTACCTTCAGTGTGGCCAGGGAAGTGTCTGGACACATACATCCTGTACCTTGAGTATGATTTCAGCCTCGCCCCCGGGACGTGTTCGCCTCCCAACTTATTCATATGTAAGCAAGAGAAGACCCGAGTGCGACAGCGTGATTTATGAAATACAGGACATTCTCTCTCTCTCTCTCTCTCTCTCTCTCTCTCTCTCTCTCTCTCTCTCTCTCTCTCTCTCTCTCTCTCTCTCTCTCTCTCTCTCTCTCTCTTTAGAAGAACCTCTTGGGCACGACGGTATGACCCTTGAACACGAAGTTACACACACCTTTTGAGCACGACGGTACGCCGATTGAGCACAGAGGTACACCCACGTGAGCACGACAATACGCCTCTTTAGCACGATGGTACGCCGATTGAGCAGGACGATACGCCGATTGAGCCCGACGATACGCCTCTTAAAGCGTTGTATCGTAGTGCTCAAGGTCGTACTCGAGGGGTTGTGCCGCTGTGGTCAGCAAGTTGCACAGGTACCCCCTCACAACGCTTCCCGTTGTGTTGCAGGATCCGCGAAGTTGGCGTGACTGCGTCTTAGTCTTGGTAGCTAACAAGGTGAAGCGCTGTAGTCACACCACACACTGGCAACCATCCCACGGGCTCATCAGGCTGAGTTGCTGCTCCACAGATTCAGTCAAGGTCCACAGAAGTCAAGATCCAGCTCACCCACACTACCTTAGTTAAGCAAAGGAGTAATTTTGGTTCTCGTGACATCCATCAGTTTTCTAAGGCTCCGGTCGTGGACTTTTTGAAGCCTTGTGAAGACCATGACCTTATTGAAATATTATAAAGGCCATAAAGGTAAAGAAATAAGGTGAAAACAGGGTAAAAAACAATCAAAATCTTCGTTACCTGAAGGGCTCTCATGCTGATAGAGAACCGAACCACACTCTTCCTACAGACCTGGGCGGCAGACGCGGCCCCAGATGCAAATTACAGAGTTATCTTGTATTGCAGACGGCGCCAGGCAGTGATGAGATCTGATGCACAGTCACAGAGCTGGACGCTCTCTCTCTCTGTGTGTGCTGCCAGTCGTGGCCATGACCAACGTGTGTGTGTGTGTGTGTGTGTGTGTGTGTGTGGGTCGAGGTCACCACAGCACTAGCGTCTGTCTGCCCAATCTTGCCCAGGGTCCAGTTTTTTGGCTCGCGCTGGACGACGGGTAATGAAGATCGAGAACATCAGATGACTGGCTGGAGGAGAGGCGCTCAGGATCCCTCCACGTACTGAGACACTGTCATGATTACCTCACCACAGGCGTTTTTAATATGTAATTCTAACCCTTGCGTATGACTTTACCTACCTTAAGCAAGACGCGGTAGGATCCTTGCGTGTGATGGCGTGATCTCTGATCTTGTCTGCAAGGGTCAGGTGAAATGCCAGAGTCGTCTCGTCTTGCTGAAGAGTCGTAAGGTCGTGCTAGAGGCTCGTTCCGTCGTGCTGTGGTCTTTATCTTCGTATTCATGGGTCGTACAGTCGTGCTCAAGGGGTCAGTACCACAGTTGCACTGGCAACATTCATTATTATACGACCCGAAACGCGTCCATACAAAACAGTTTGTTGGTTTGTACCAGCATCACCCGGATCATGGTGCGCGTCTTTGTCTTGCGCCGTGTGGCAACATGCACGGAAGGCAGATAATTCCAGCTCTCTCTCTCTCTCTCCTCTTCCTTACTCCCATCCTTACACAATCTCCCTCCACCACTTTCCATTACCAAGAGACGCCTTCCCTTCTACTACTTTAATAGTTCGTTATTCCCCTTTCTCTCTCTCTTTCTTTCAATCCTTCCTTCTGAGAAAATCAACAATGCCCACAACAGAGGTGAGAGTCACGCCCGTAAACATTCCACTGTGACCTGCGTTAACGGACGCGCATATTTTCTTTCCCTCTATTCTCTCCATCTAGCTAACCCCCTCAGCAGAACTACGTGTTTCCATGAAAAATTTAACTTGTTTCACGGTCTCACCTCCACTGAGTTGTTTATAACAATATACCGACAGAGATCTGTTGACTTAGTTTGTGAAATTAAACGAAATTTTTAAAGATTCGAACCGCGGCCACGCGGCTCGTAAAAATCGGCAGCGGGCATACGTGGGTATTTAAACCTTAAGCCAGAGATGACGCAAGGCGCGCCGTGGGTGACGTCACCGCTGACACATTCCTCTGAGCCACGTCCACCCATTTTGCCCTTTGTTGTCATCCTTTTCCTGTGTATTGTAGCACGCACAGGATGGGAGACCCTACTGGTGGGACATATTGTGACCATCCAAGTCATGGTATTGCCAATCTTTTCTACAGCTTATATAGATTACCTCGTAAACTGCATCAGGTTAAGTGGTGTCACCAAGTGGGGCAAGGCACGTCATTCTTTCGACTCATATTACACTGTGAACATGATAATAACATGTAATAACCTGAGAGAGTTGATAGATATTTCCATGCCTCCAGCCTAGAAAAATTATACAAGCATGATTCCCTCTCTCTCTCTCTCTCTCTCTCTCTCTCTCTCTCTCTCTCTCTCTCTCTCTCTCTCTCTCTCTCTCTCTCTCTCTCTCTCTCCACTCCCATCCCTTGCTTGTAGCGTCGCTCGGTCGGCTTGCGGATGAGGGTTGAGTTCAGAGCTACAGCCATTCAGGCGGTTCTCATCCCTGGTCAGTTAATTAGAAAAAGATAAGTGAGAAATATACAAGTCGAGGAACAATGATCCCACTCTAGTGAAGTTGAGAGAGAAATGACGTGTGTTTCTTTTGTGTATTCTGACATTGTTGTGGTCGCTCATGTCGTAGCCTCTTCTTGATAAGAGGCCACAAGACGGCAGGCTGGTAGCACTTCTGTCCCTCCTGAACCTGCTGACCCTCCCTCCTCACACCCCCTCACCATCCTCCTTACGCTCCCTCCCTCCCCAGCCTTCTGATTCCGTCGTCCTTTTCGCATTTCCTCCGTACCATTACAATGCTCCGGATGTCCGCCCCGTCTCTTCCCACGACTTCAATCCTCCATCCACCTTCTTCTTCTTGACGTCTCCTCCTCATCTCCTCCGCCACACATCTCCTCCTGCGAGACCTGTTCTCCTACGCCCCCCGCCCTACCCTACACGCCCCGCCAGGGTACACTATCGCGTGTTTCATCAGCAGAAAAACGTAATCATGTGGATCCTGCGCGGAAATGAATCCTCAGCGTTCGTGTGTGAAGCCCCTTAGTCGAGGCACGGGAGATGGCGGCGGAACAAATAAAGATAATAGGGTTTTCTTTATTGCCTTATCTCAGTGGATGTTTTGTGTTGCTGATATGAATGAAATGTCCGCCTTCAGAGCCTATAAGTTGATCATATGTGCTGGTTGCTAAAATATATATATATTTATATATATATATATATATATATATATATATATGGGGATAGGGGAGAAAGAATACTTCCCACGTATTCCCTGCGTGTCGTAGAAGGCGACTAAAAGGGAAGGGAGCGGGGGGCTGGAAATCCTCCCCTCTCGTTTTTTTTTTTTTTTTTTTAATTTTTCCAAAAGAAGGAACAGAGAAGAGGGCCAGGTGAGGATATTCCCTCAAAGGCCCAGTCCTCTGTTCTTAACGCTACCTCGCTATCGCGGGAAATGGCGAATAGTATGAAAAAAAAAAAATATATATATATATATATATATATATATATATATATATATATATATATATATATATATATATATATAATATGTGACTGCCAGTAATATCAGGATATATGGTGCACTATTATGAAGTTTAATTAGCCCAAGGCAGGTTTTTTGCTCTTGAGAAGTATAAAATGATACGAGATTGTAAGTCCCTTCCGGACAACCCCTTCTTTATATAAAGACACCGTGTAAAGTGTGTACCTCTGCCATCTTGATGATTTTTTCACAAAGGACAGCAAGTAATTGTCCAAATAATACATAAATAGCCTCCTTACAAAAGCTGGTAAACTCCTTAAAAGAAGTTCTATCTTCAGAGACATAGATCGAGTCATAAGAGAAAACGAAGCGTTTACCTCAAAAGAACAGCTAAAGAAATCTTAAAGAATTGTGTAGTTATGTTTGAAACAAGAGCGAGATAATGGCAATGATCTTAAACGATCGAAATTTATCCATATTCAGCAAGGCAGACACATTAAGATTTCTCAAATCCAGTCCCGTTGTTGCCGGAGGAGAACATTTTGCAACATACTGACTTGCTGGATTCAAGTTATACCTTCAGAATTAAACGGAATGAAAGTGAATAAAACTGCTGGCACTGATGATGTATTCAACACACTAATGAAAGAATCAAACACGAATATGATTAAACCCTGGAATATGGTTTTTGAAAAGTCACTTGCAACAGAAAAAGTTCCGTAAGACTGGACATTTGACAGTGTAACACTGATATTAAAGAAATGAAATGGTTTTTAAAATCTGTAGTTGGCAAATTTACAAAAATCATCAATAGAAGCAAGTGTGTCAATCAATTCAAATGATCACTTGAATATCAAAGCGCATCTTGGTTTTCGACAAAATCAGTCATATCTCATAATGCTTCTTGATTTCTTTCGTGAAATAATCAATATTTATGGTAAAAATTAAACAATTAATAAACATATACATTTTTATCAAATATTCTATAAAGTCCCTCACCAGAGATTGTTAATAGAGTCACATGGTATCCCATCTTGGTACTCCAGGTATCGTGTTTTGCACGTCTCTTCCAACATAAACTCTGACCTCAGCAAACACTGGGAATCGAAGCGTGAAGAGGTCCTGAGTGGATTGGATGCGGCGGAGTGTGTGGGCGTTGAAGCGACAGCCCAGCCCGCTGGTACCTCATGTATGCTGTGTTGACGTGTTTACCCCCATATGGCGCGGAGTGTTCATCCTGACGTCGTATTTGGCCATAATTGTGAACTGTGAAACTCATAATCATTAATCTGAGTCTGATAAATTATGGGTAGACATGCAGACTAGCCAGTAGACGATGCTGTTCGTGTGAGCGAACGTTCGCGTAATTCCGGCACAGGAAACTGACCAGGCAATGTCAACAAAGGGAGTGGTAGTGGTAGTGATGGTGGTGGCAGCAGCATGTATCAGGGTCTGTGTTGGGTAACCTTGGACGAAACACACACTCTCTCTCTCTCTCTCTCTCTCTCTCTCTCTCTCTCTCTCTCTCTCTCTCTCTCTCTCTCTCTCTCTCTCTCTCTCTCTCTCTCTCTCTCATAACACACACACAGGCGCTACGTTCTTCCTACATGGCCGGATGGGGAACGACACCATCATAAACAATGACTCGGACGTTTTACAAGTTGCGCTTCAGCATCGAGTGTGTGTGTGTGTGTGTGTGTGTGTCAGTCGGTACGCTTATTTGCCCTCCACAACTTCCGACAGACTGACGCCCACGTGTCGTATTTAGCCACACTTCAGCCCCACACACCCCAACCACCACCCACCCTCATATTTCGTCACAGTCGACCTCCCTCGGTGGTCGTACCTGGCTCCTGCCTACGCCACGTCTCCGCGTCTGCTACGCAGCCAGCTCGCCCTTCGTGTACGCCCCACCACCCGCCATCGCTTGGATTCAGGTGTGAGCCGCTGCTGGACCCATGTGGACCCAGGAACGTAGCGGACCACATGGGTGGAGCATCAAGCGGACGTACATTGATTGTAGGTTCGCCCTAACCTTTTATGTATATATATATATGTATATATATATATATATATATATATATATATATATATATATATATATATATATATATGTATATATATATATATATTACTGGACGTTATTACATTGGTTTTGTTTGCATATTTGAGTGTTGGCAGTGAGGGCACACACACGCACGTAACATATTTCCTTATTATGATACAGTGAAAGACCTTGAACCATTGCTGAGACTTCTTCATCTCGTCATCGTGTCCGGAGTGGCAGCAGATTAACAGGAAACTTTTCTGTAACCCATTATTTTTTTCCTTTTTTATCTTCTGTGAGGATTTTTGTGTGTGTGTGGCAAACGAATGTCATGTCAAGAACGAGCAGTGTGTGTCGTCCCTTTATAACGACACTTTGTGTTCCCAGGATGGTCCTCTCCACAGCCATTCTTTGTGTACCATTATTCATAGATCATGAGGCAAGGAAGACCACGTAACCCCTTGACTACGTCGACTTAACCCCTTAAGTACGACTTCTTAACGACTTGAATACGACGACTTAATCCCTTGAGCACGACAACTCAACCTCTTGAGTGCGACTAATTAATCCTTTGAGTACGACACCTTATCCTCCAGATTACAACGAATAAACCCCTTGAGTACGACGACTTAGACCCTTCAGTACGACGACTTAATCCTTTGAGTGCGATGACCCAACCTCTTGAGTACGACGACTTAAATTTACCCTTGAGAACGACGACCTACCCCTTCGAGTACGACGTCTTTCGTCATCGTACTCCAGGGGTTGGGGTCATCATACTCGTAACTCATTATACCCCAGGTGTCTGTCAAGAGGTTGATAGGCTATTGGCGTGGCTCTGTTGGAATGCTGTTGCCTTGTCATGGTTCTGCTCTCATGCCTTGGGGTATGTGGAGTGTGTGTGTGTGTGTGTGTGTGGGGTGGAGGGGGCGTTAGTCTTCACGGCCACGGTCAGCTGGGCAGCTGTCACGGACGTGGCTCACGGCCAGCTGGGAAGCTGCCACGGACGACATTGAGCCGCTTCCGGCGAGGTATACCACCACACAGCCGGACAATGAAGCCATGCATGGCAAAGGTGGCTGCCTCTGTCGCTCGCACGTATATGAACTGGAGAGATGGGTGCGAGATCTGATACGTCCCGGTACGTTCCTTCAGCACGACGGTACTGTCCTTGAGCACGACGGTACGGTCCTTGAGCACGATGGAACTGTCCTTGAGCACGATGGTATTGTCCTTGAGCACGATGGTACGGTCCTTGAGCACGATGGTACGGTCCTTGAGCACGATGGTACTGTCCTTGAGCACGATGGTTCTTAAAGTACGACGGGTGATGTTTTGAGCTACAGTACATTGGCCTTGAAGTCCGTTTTCAGGTCATCAATGTCCACTTTTCAAAATTCCTTATGGTTTACACTTAGTTCACTGCACTCATTCAAAATAGGCGATCCATTAGAATCAATTTAAAGTGATGGTACCTTAGGATCAAAGGCAGGATCCAAGGGCACCATAGCCTTAAATGCCAACAGAGACTGCCCTTCAGTGAGATAGAAAACCTTTTTTTTTATGAGTTATTTTATCCCATATTCAGCGCTGGTTACCCTACTTTGTTAGCGGAAAAAGATGAAAGATTCTCTTTCTGGAAGGCAGGTTAGTCTGCCATCTCCCCTGGCCGAGCCCGGATCATCCGGCTTGGCCCCATCTACTCCACCTCTGGCCGCTCCTGCCAGGGATAACGAGGTGGGTTTGTCCTGAACCTTCTTCCAACACGTAGCGAGCCTCTACCTGCTTATCTGCCGCCGTTCTCACAAGCCATCTTGTGAGGGGGCGAGAGAGAAGCCCAGGTCCAGGTGGCTAAAAGCTGTGAATATCATACGTGATCGTTGAGAGGTGAAATGCGTCATAGAGTCTCGAGGTTTTTATGCAGTTTAATCCTTCATTGATGGTTTTTCAGTACTGAACGACATGATGCACGAGTCTTAGACTGAAGTGTTTGTAGTCTATAGCCTTATTTGAAATCAGTGAACTTATCTTTTTTTTTTACAATTGCCATTCACTTTCCTTCATATGAATTCTAAATAATTCTGTATATATTTTCTTTTTAATTATCGTTTAAATCGTCGCTTTATAAACAAGTGGGTAACATTATTGACACATTCATCCCTCTACGTACGAGGACGGGGGTTTGTGGGAATCGAACCAGATGTCCTTGGCTGATTTTTTCCTCAGACTTGCGGACTCCAAGTGACAAGGTTTGAGATGTGACACAGCGTCTCGTTCTCGCGATTATTGTGGCTAATGTCTCGCTTCTGTCGGAGAGTAACCCACCTGCTGTGGGATCTTGGATCTGGATTGCTTGTCTAGCGCTATTTTGTCGAAGATGTGACTATTTCTCGACCTTCCGAGTGGTTTGTATGGTATACGATGCCTTGTGTTGCCTTGTTTTTGTCATGATAGTTTCTTAATCCTCTCACGGATGGTGTTCATGTCATCCACACAGCTCACAGGGGCCAAGAGGAGGGAGTATAGTTAGGTCACATTGCTAAAGGCCTTCTGCTGCAGCCAGATCATCCACCAGTGACACAGCAATGAGGGCTTCCAACTTCCACCCCCTCCACCAAGCCCATAGCTACCATCCACTTACCACCTATAACCACCACACCTATAACCACCACCATCATCAGACAGTTACACGCCACAACGACCACACTTCATCCACCCACCATCCCACCCACAGCTGCTACCTCCACCACGTACGCACTCCTCCACATGACCACCATAAGCCACCCTCCCTGACCATGTCTTCTCGTCCAGACAGTGATGCGTCAGGTGAACTCAGTGACTATAGCTTGCCCTCCCTCCCTGTTTCGTGAGTGCATGTTATTGTTGTTGTTGTTGTTGTTGTTGTTGTGCGTTTTACCCCCTTCGTCTAAGCGCCAGTAATCTATCTTACACTAAAAGAACGAAAATTCAGGCGTTTTTTGAATAGGCGAATAGGTGGTAGATGTGATATATATTCTTTATCTTTGCAGAGTGGCAAGTGTTGGTGAGTGGCTGCCACGGAGGGCGGAGCGTCCCCTGGGATTTACGCTGTGTACTGGTTAGTGCTGGTCTGGACGTGCCTGCTTAGACAACCATATACGTACACTCTCTCTCTCTCTCTCTCTCTCTCTCTCTCTATATATATATATATATATATATATATATATATATATATATATATATATATATATATATATATATGTGTGTGTATATATATATATATATATATATATATATATATATATATATATATATATATATATATATATATATATATATATATATATGTGTGTATATATATATATATATATATATATATATATATATATATATATATATATATATATATATATATATATATATATATAATTAACTTAAGAATCGCATGTACGGTATTTGGGACCATGACAGTAGTATGTGTGGAAGGGAACAAGAGACTCAAAGTAGTAGTAGTTGTAGTAGTGGTACAAGTAGTAGTGGTAGTAGTAGTCCTTCGCTTCCCTACGCTTTCCTCCATATCGATGTCTTTTGAGCAAGTGGTGTTGGTTTATAACGTACGGTCAATTTTTCCAGTTCTTTCCTGCTAATCCTGATCATTCTGGGCATACAGAGCCATTGTAATGCCCCAGCGGACGTAAGTTTACAGCAGTTTATATTCTAAACGTCGGAAAATCATGGAAGTGCTGGATCTAAACATATCACACGTTGCACAGGAGGCGAAAGTTATGATACCATAACAACATAGGAGGCGAAAGTTATGGTACCTTGATAACAGGAGACGAAAGCTACGATTTACCATAACCCTCATAGGAGATTGAAGCTATGGTACCATAACAACAGCAGACGAAAGTTACGGTACCATAACCGCATAGGAGATGAAAACTACGATACCATAACCGCATAGGAGACGAAAACTACGATACCATAACCCTCATAGGAGATGGAAGCTCTGTTACCATAACCGCATAGGAGACGAAAGCTCTGGTAACATAACAACATAGGGGACAAAAGCTATGGTACCATAACAACATAGGAGACGAAAGCTATGATACCAAAACAACATAGGAGACAAAAGCAATGGTACCATAACCATCGCTTTCTCCCCATTTCCTGCCATAACCTCTCACCCCCCATTGATATCTCCTGGACGCGGGCCGTTCACATCATGGTTCTCCTCACTGGAGTGGCCACGGCGTCACGCTGCACGGTCGAGTACCATTCATAAAACGAGCGCTGAGGTTTACGAAGGCCGGCGTGTGTAGCTAGGCGTAGGTCCGCGCATGTATACGTCGGGTTATTATACGCATTTGGCGGTGACGCACGCATCCGTGATTGCCTTTTTTGCTTGTTTGGTCGAATGGCACACTTGTTCTGTAGTTAGCGATATCTGTTCTTCTTCACGGTTTGGAAGATATCATTGGCCCAAGTGATTTAAGATAGACCGCATTCTATAGAGATGTGACGCACTCACAGCGTCTCGCCTACGCCCACGTAGCCTTACAATAGGCCATTAGTCTCTCACAGGTCCACCTTTGGCCCTTAAATCTTGCCTACCTACCGTACCCGTCGTGGTGCAGTGGTGACGCGCGGAACTTGCTGGTCCCTGTTCGAGTCACAAGTGGGGCAGTCGGCTCACAAGATCTCTTGCCACATCTTTTACGTTGCGACATTGCAGTGCAAGTCTCTACGCTAGATCGCGGTACATCACTACATGTTTACAAGACTTCTCTCGACTCGAGATATTTCAGGATATTTCCTTTTTTTTAATAATTGGAGCAATTACGTGCAGCTTGTAATTAATGTAATTGAATTACGAGCAATGTATCATCCAGTTCGGGACCTGAGTCACAGACTTGCTTAGAGCCAGGTATTGTATTAGATGTTTTCCTGCGTCTCAAAAACTTTAATATCCTCTGCATATAGTGGATGACGCATCTCCGTTTTCTACCTCACCATTTCTTAAATTAAAACGGACACTGATGAAATTGTACATGACGTCGGCTTCCATGGGTTGTCCACACTGCTCGAAGCCATTCCTGTATAGGTTTTTGTGTGTAGACTTAACGACTCGAAGATGGACCGTTGTGATAACTCATTTCATCCATTCAGAATTTAGGAGAGATGTTTCATGCCTTTGTATATATATATATATATACATATATATATATATATATATATATATATATATATATATATATCTTTCTTTTCTTTCATACTATTCGCCATTTCCCGCGTTAGCAAGATAGCGTTAAGAACAGAGGACTGGGCCTCTGAGGGAATATCCTCACCTGACCTCGTTCTCTGTTCCTTCTTTTGGAAAAAAAAAAAAAAAGAGAGGGGAGGATTTCCAGCCCCCCGCTCCCTCCCCTTTTAGTCGCCTTCTACGACACGCAGGGAATACGTGGGAAGTATTCTTTCTCCCCTATCCCCAGGGATAATATATATATATATATATATATATATATATATATATATATATATATATATATATATATATATATATATATATATATATATATATATGGTGAGGGCGTACGATATGTAATCTTTGGCACCTTGGACGTGTTACAGGCTTTACCTTAGCAGCCTCAATGATCCTAGCTGTTTCATAGGCCTAGAGCTAAATAATGAACCAGCTAACGAAAAAAAAGGAAATCATTTAAAAAAAAAAAATCTTGACTTTGCTTTAATTATATGCAAATAAGTTCTCTCTTAGACCCAAGTAATTTTTCTCATGAATCTGTCTCCCCGGCCACTTGTCTCTGTATCTGGCCTCCCTGGCGCTTGTTTCTCTAACACTTTATCTCCAGCTTCCCTGTAGTTTGAAGTGAAGGGAAAAGAATAAGAATAAAGCTTATTGATGAACAAGATGAAGGCGAGAGGAAGCTGAGGAAAAAGAAAATGGGAAACGAAGACAAAAGAAATGACGGAATCATCTTGAGAGGAACAAAGACAGAATGAAAAGTAATTACAAAGAATGAAAAGTAATCACTACCATGGAAATCAGTACAAGCTATCTTGAATGTGGACAAAGCAACGAACAAAAAAAAAAAATGGTAAAAAGAAAAATTGTGTGATTGAGGATTTTAAAGTTGTAGAAGAGAGGTATTTCAATGACGCCAAGTGTGTGTCTATATATATATATATATATATATATATATATATATATATATATATATATGGAAGATGCTGGAGTGGCCGTTATGTCAATGCTCCATAGTAACTGTAAAGAAAACGTAAATAACTCGATATTTAAGTAATTTGACGAGATTACCTTCAGAGATGGTGAGCCTCATATGATGTTATGGCTGAGCCAAAGCCAAAACAAGACCGGTATTGCTGTCACACACAGATTAACTTTACGTAGTTTTAATGCACGAAAGACCTAAGCTGGACCTGAACACACCCACCCTCCTTCAACTCTGACTCCACCGAAGTCATTTGAACTGGTGTGAGTTTGGCGCCACAGGTCATCCAAGTCCTTGAGAGAGAGAGAGAGAGAGAGAGAGAGAGAGAGAGAGAGAGAGAGAGAGAGAGAGAGAGAGAGAGAGAGAGAGAGAGAGAGAGATTGGGGAAACGAATCGATTACTTAAAATACCTTTCCAGGTAGTAACGGGTCGAATCACTTGTCAAACGCTCACGAAATTCCGATGCAAAGAATGGAACTGCATGATGGTTCCCGTGTCTTCCGTAAGGCACTGGAGAAAGTTCATAACAGGAGCTTCAGACAGGAGTGTCACGGCACAACGACATAATGAGCGACAGACTAGGAAGAAGGATCAAGGGTGTCTGTAACAAGCAAGGTGATTCACATATGTGGGGAAACCGGGGCCACGTCTGGTTATAAGGTGACTTTATCTGTTGTGCAACATGGATCTGTGGTGAACCAGATTTCCTGTTTTAGATAACATCAGACAAGGATGGAGATGTATGAGAGAGTATAGAACATTTTTATTTGATTTCCAGATGAGGCCATAGTTAGTTAAGATGAAAGCGCCACATGTAAAGACACAATGCGATGTGATTGACTATATAAATTGGCATATGGAGATTTGTTGGAATAAGGTAAAAAAAAAAGGAAATAAGACCTAAGACGTGAAACGATTAATGATAAAAGTGACACTTTACAAGAGATTATGAAAAAAAGAGATTGAGAGTGGAAAAAAAAGAGGGGAAAAAATAGAATGTTTATAATTTATTAGAAAGAAGATTTGAGGAGGAGGATAGAGTCATGCACTGAAGTGTATGTTGGTGAGATAAGAACATGATGATGTCAAATGGTCAGTAGATTAATGACAAAAAAAAACCTACTGAATACTGACTGATGTGTTGCTTGGTCACCAAGTTAGGAAACATGGAATTAGATAAGCTGGAGAGAGTTGAGATCAGTTTACAAGTACAGAGGTTTGAGGGAATGGAACATATGAACTGTCATGGGAGACTGTGGAACAATAAATAGAAAGAAAATAATATATATATAATGATTTATGGGAAGAAATAGAAGGAACGGAAATACAAGTATCCCAGAATCCCAATCTTTCACGACATATAAGATGGTGGAGAAATGAACACAAGTATTTCGTATAAAGGCACAATGAAAGACGCATTTACCCTCAAAACACATTCGGTCTGTGGCAGAACCCAGCAGCAGAGATGGAGAATCTTGCTTTCCCCCCCGTCATTTTACCCCAAGGAAATCAGAAATGTACAGAGAGCAGTCGAAGACAAGAGGAGACATCTTGGTTAGAAAACGTTCTCCCCCGGATGAGATAGCAAGACACGCACACACACACAACACGGTAATGTTACCGGCAGCGGGGAGCAACAGCTTTGTGAAACTAGGCAGGACATGGCAGGGGAGGAGCACTGCGCCTGGCGCATGACAAAATCCAGTCGTAGGTACAACAGTGTAGGACGTGTAGGTACGGTCCGTACCGTCGTCTTTCGTCGTTGGTACTCGTAGGTAGATACGTTGTCATGTGGTAGGTATCTTGGTCATACGTCTCTCTCTCTCTCTCTCTCTCTCTCTCTCTCTCTCTCTCTCTCTCTCTCTCTCTCTCTCTCTCTCTCTCCATTGCATCAGCCTTCCCCCAAGATTGCAGCGGGCCATTAAAAGTCCTGTCATCGTGCCTTTTCCATAATTAGAGTAATTATACGAAATGGCTCTCCCGTGGGCGGAGCTACGGGCGGACGTGCGCAGTAAAGGCGCGACGCGCAACCTTGACCCCGCGTAGCGTGACGTCATACGATTCCTGTAATGAAGGGAACACGGAAGTTATATTGACCAGTATGACGGTGTACCTGAGTACACGTAGTTCATACAACGTGGCTGGTGTACACATGCGGACCCACATCTACTGCACATGTAACACGTACCTTGGTGGCTCCCTGGGTCGGACACGTAACAGGCCAATAGGAACAAATGGCCGCTCGTTGCGTCAAACAGCCGTATGACGTCAGTCGCATTTATTTCGCTCGTTCATGTCAGAACGGGCGATAAAGAGCGATGGTGCGCCCCCTCCCCCTATATATATATATATATATATATATATATATATATATATATATATATATATATATATTTCAAACTATTCGCCATTTTCCGCGTTAGCGAGGTAGCGTTAAGAACAGAGAACTGGGCCATTGAGGGGATATCCTCACCTGGCCCCCTTCTCTGTTCCTTCTTTTGGAAAATTAAAAAAAATTGAGAGGGGAGGATTTCCAGCCCCCCGCTCCCTCCCCTTTTAGTCGCCTTCTACGACACGCAGGGAATACGTGGGAAGTATTCTTTCTCCCCTATCCCCAGGGATATGTATATATATATATATATATATATATATATATATATATATATATATATATATATATATATATATATAGATAGATAGATAGATAGATAGATAGATAGATAGAGAGAGAGAGAGAGAGAGAATATGTGTTGACGGCTATATGAAGTTGGGAGTGCGACAGCCTCTGGTATTGTGTGTATATAGTCAGCTCTGTTAGACCTGAGGTGTTCAAGGACAACTTTCTAAACTTCTGGTGACTCAGGTAGTCTTGTAGTCTAAATGTCAGTTAGTCTGGGTGTCTGGTAGTCTGGGTGCCAGGTTGTCTGGTAATCTGGGTGTCAGGTAGTCTGGGTGTCGGGTAGTCTGGGTGTCAGGTAGTCTGTGTGTCTGGTAGTCTGTGTGTCTGGTAGTCTGGGTGTCAGGTAGTCTGGGTGTCTGGTTGTCTGGGTGTCAGGTAGTCTGGGTGTCAGTTAGTCTGGGTGTCTGGTAGTCTGGGTGTCAGGTAGTCTGGGTGTCTGGTAGTCTGGGTGTCTAGTAGTCTGTGTGTCTGGTAGTCTGGGTGTCTGGTAGTCTGGGTGTCAGGTAGTCTGGGTGTCTGGTAGTCTGGGTGTCAGGTAGTCTGGTAGTCTGGGTGTCAGGTAGTCTGGTAGTCTGGGTGTCAGGTAGTCTGGTTGTCTGGTAGTCTGGATGGCAGTTTCCCTTCCAGAAATATCGCTTTCCTCAAAGCAGGAAGAGGAGGAGGAGGAGCCACGCGATGGCTTGGTCCTCTGTTCGTGGCTCTGCTTTGCAAAGGTGTGAGGGAGGGTTAGGCACTGTGAGAACTGTTGAGAAATGGGGAGGAACCTGCCATTCGCAACACATGCTCGTGTAAACTGGTCACGCGCGCACAGCAACACGCACAGGCCACAGGGTTCTTAGAAAGCGTGACTTGGTGGTGTATAGTGCAAGGGGGAGGGAGGGTTGTGGGGCCTGACCAGTGCTGGGTCGCCATTGGGTCGCTCCACCGTCAGGAGCTCGGTCCCAGCGCCTTCAGGAACCCCGGCGGATCATTAACTCCTGGCTACCGGGATCACCAGATAATTTCGCCATTGTTTCCGACGAGACGTGAACGTCCGTTGTACGTGAGTGACCACGGACCTTCACGCCCGTGGTCCTGCTTTCCGAAGTCTTATTTTCGTCCAGGAAGTCGAACTGTTGAGAAACTTTGGCATTTGATGTCTCTCTCTCTCTCTCTCTCTCTCTCTCTCTCTCTCTCTCTCTCTCTCTCTCTCTCTCTCTCTCTCTCTCTCTCTCTCTCTCTCTCTAATGACTGACAACAGAGCAGCACGAGCGAATAGATCTACGCCACTTTTCTAACTGTGGCTTCTCCTTGTGTGTGTGTGTGTGTGTGTGTGGTGGCGCGTTGTTTTGGGTGAAAGGGTCGGGGATTAAATGGTGGGCAACACATGGTATAAATGGATGGGAAATGCGCGGTCATTACCTCCCATAGGTGACGCTGGGTTGGATTTCCTGAGCGAGAACCCGGTGTTCATCGGGGGAATTGCACTCGTTTTTCCTCCGCGTGGAAGCCAGCCATTCATAGAGTGTTTTTGTTGACGCCTGAGTCATAAATTTAGCGTAGAAGTGGTGCTTTTGGGCCCAATTTGCTTGGGGTATCTTCACTCATTATATACCTCCTCCCCAGCTTCGCTTCCAGCCTTTCCCACTGGGGTTCAAACCGATGATTGTGGGCCGTTTTTTATGAAATACAATATGAATAACAATTGCTTCGTTGAATCGATAAATGAATACGATCTTGTTTAGAAATCTGCGACCATTTTGGATCTGAGACTCTTATTGTAGATTTGTTACCGCAAATACTTTTCTCTCAAGTACTTTTGTAAGTCAAAGTCGGAACGAGTGTAGCGGCAGTAGTTTGAAAGAGACAGTGAAGACATGAGAATGATATCGATTAAGATGGAGAGTCTGGCAGCTCACCCGTCCATGGGAGTCTGATGGCTGTGGTTAGTATGAACTTAGGGTGAAAGTATAGGAGCAATATATGTCTGTCACATTTTCTTCTACGTGTGCATGTGTGTGTGTGTGTGTGTGTGTGTGTGTGTGTGTGTGTGTGTGTGTGTGTGTGAGTGAGTGAGAGAGAGGGGAGGGGGAGGTCAAGTAGTTCACCAATCAGGGCGCTGGTAAAACAGTCTTAACTTCCCATACATCTTGGCCCGAGTGAGGTGCAGGGCTTCACCAGACAGACCGGTGCCGTGTTAGGGTGTGAGGAAGGCGTCTTGGTGGGTGCCGTACAGATCGTGACCCGCACACACCACACCTGACGATACAAGTCGTCAACACGGGCCAGAAGAACGGCTGGAGTGGCTGACGGGGGCAACAGCGCCACTTCCCGTTGGAGCGGTGCTACCTGCTTACATCCTGGCGCCAGCTGGTCCACCAGCCTTTAGCTGTATCGTCCCTGTCCCTGGGGCATTATACTTCATGACTTATAAGTTCCATCCTTCTTGTGACTTCCCTCATGCGCCTCAGTTGTTCAAGTTTTCATCCCTCATGCGCCTCAGTTGTTCAAGTTTTCATCCCTCATGCGCCTCAGTTGTTCAAGTTTTCATCTGTTTCTCTTGGGCGACTCCGTCCCCTCCATATACAACAAGGTGCTTGAGCGAAGCTCTCCAGCTTGATCACAACAGCGTTCAACCCCTTTAAACTTACCCGGGTACTCTGGACGTAGCTCTCAATTCCCCTATATTACCCTTCTGGGTAAATTCCTGTTACACCAGAATCCGTCAGCACATATTGCCACTGCCTGCAAGAGATAGGCCATCTTCATCACTGGAATTACGTGGCGCGCGACCCTAGAGGTAAGTTGTGACCAGGTACAAACAATACAGACCCCTCTGGGTACAGGCATGCTGACGCTCTTACATCCAAGCATACAGGAGCAACCACACACAACCACGCTGCTGTAAGACAGTCCAGACCCATGTGGTACTTCTGAATCCAGACATTCAGGGGCACCCGAGCCCATCCATGCCGAAGAACCTGAACCCAGCCATGCAAAAGCACCCGTACTCAACCATTCAGGCGCGCCTGAACCCAACTATGCAGAAGCACCCAAACCCAACCATGTGGAAGTGTCCTACCCCAACCCATACAAGCGCCGAGCCGTACAGACACACCCGGACCCATACCAATGAGGTAGATGCAAACCCGACCACAGACAGCCAAGCAGAGTCATCCTAACACAGCGAGGACACACACACACACACACACACACACACACACACACACACACACACGTGCGCGCCAAACCTCACCACAGCGGTGGAGCCGCTCCTACCAAACCTCGGCCGCGCCCAGTATCACTCATGCAGGCACACCCACGAGAGGAGGGTAACGACGCATTTAGACCCAAGCAGGTGCAGTCCTTCTCGTCACCTCCCTCCAAGCACTGGCGCAACCTAGACTCATGCGCGATGCCCAGCGAGCGAGGAACGAACACCGTGCAACACACTAACCCTTACCTACTGCAGGCAGCAAGCGGGGCTCCCACTGGGAGAGGAGCAGCCTTGACCAGTAAAGGGGGGCTGGAAGGGGCGGAAATTCCCTGCCATAATGTGACGGGATCTGTCGTTGCCGCGGGTGAAAGTTGGGAGGCGCAGACCAGGGCTGGAGCAGCGGTAGTCATGTGCACACGTGGACTACTACCAGACGCCCGCTCCACATAGGACGTGAACACGTAGACCACCAGACTGCTTCTGACACACACACACACGCACACACACACACACACACACACACACACACACACACACACACACACACACACACACACACATATATATATATATATATATATATATATATATATATATATATATATATATATATATATATACGTAAAATGCATGAAATATCAACACACATTGACAAAGTTCCATACAGCCAGACACAGTGTGGTCAGAATTTGCTTGGAGCATTTACCTTGGCCTCAATATTGAAAATATTCATCTCCCAAAGCCTTTTGGGCTTCCCATACTACCCTGGGGTATTCCAGCCTCAGAACAGACTAGTACAGATTAGGTATAAGATTAGATTGTAAAAGCTATAGAAAAGAAAGCGAGACGGTAAGTGGCCTCAGGTCTTAAGTCAGGTGTTTGGTGAGTTTGGCTCAGCGTCTGTGGACGGAGAGGCAAGGCTGGGGTGAGTCACTGTGATAGGTCGGGTCCTGGTGGTGGTGGTGGTGGTGTGGGAGGTGGCTAGTGGGGCAGGAGGCCGGCCTGGTGGGTACTTCATGGTGGGGGGATGGGTAACAGGTGTATGGTGGTGTGGCGGTGGATGTACGGTTGTGATAGGTCATGGGAAGGAAGGCCTTTATTGAAGGGTTAGATGTAAGAGCCAGGCAATCACATATATGAGGGTCGTCACCCGTCGTGAGCGGAGGTCGTACCGTTGTGGTCAGAGGTTGCGTCGTCATGCTTGAGGTTCGCTCTGTGGTTGCCTAGGGTCGTATGGTCGTGCTCGGGTCTGCACTGTGGTGCTCAGTGGTCGTTCCGTTATTCTCAGGGGTCGTGCCGTCGCTCTCAAGGACCACATCGTCGTGCTGGAGGGTCGTACCGTTGTTCTCATGGGCTGAGAAATTCTCATTCTACTGAAATGTGCGAATTTGGCTCGGAAAAATAATGTACTGACTGGTTAATCTCCCTAGACGCATCCTTAACCCCCCAAGATGCATCCATAATCCCCCCAGACACACCTGCGGTCCCCAGATACATCCAAAATCCCCAAGGAATCCCCCTAGATACATCTACAATCCCCAGATACACCCACAATCCCCAGAGACTCCCACCCTCCCAGATATATCCACAGTCGTCCAGATGTGACTTAGACACGCTCAGAATCCCCCGCTGCTGCAGTGAGGTCACACTGATGCACGTGATTTAGAAGTTACTGAAAACCAACAGGAGAAATGAAACTTAGCGTATTTCATTTTCCTTCGTGATGATCAACCAAGAAGAAGAACGTCCCCCAGATGCAACCACAGGTCCCCAGAGACATCTTCTAAACCCCCAGATACATCCGAAAACTCTTAAGTAAACCCACAACCCCCAGAGATTCCCCAGCCAAAGGAAAATGGAGAAAACAAAGTAATGAATCGCGGACTCGATTGTGAGAGTTAACGAGGTCGTTATAGCTATCGCCTCCGTCGCTGCCCATGACCTCTGACCCCGGAGTGGAAGTGCCGTAATGACCCGCACCCTGGGGGATGCCCCCCCCCCCCCCGATGTGGCCCACAGCCGGGGGGGAGGGGCGTTCGCCGCCCGGATGTGGCCCGCACCTGATGGCCCTAATATGGTCTGCAGTGTGGCCCCTACCTGATCTGTAGACATTTTGGCCAACAGCTGCCATGAAGATGTGTACAAATGTAGAAGTGAAATTTCATCGTATTATTATTATTATTATTATTATTATTAGTAGTAGTAGTAGTAGTAGTAGTAGTAGTAGAAGTAGTAGTAGTATTTTTATCTTTATTATTACTCTGTATAGGATTTTCTGTCTGTGATGGTACTGAACCCCGAGCACAGCTTAGGCCAGGGTCATGATGGGTCAGCCTGTCAACGTTGCCTCAACCCGGGTCGTGGCAGGCCAGCCTAGCACCGTTGCCTCAACCCGGGTCGTGGCAGGTCAGCCTAGCACCGTTGCCTCAACCCGGGTCGTGGCATGTCAGCCTGGCAACGTTGCCTCAACCCGGGTCGTGGCAGGTCAGCCTGGCACCGTTGCCTCAGCCCGGGTCGTGGCAGGTCAGCCTGGCACCGTTGCCTCACCCTCCTCCGCCTGCAGTCACCTCAGCCACTGGCCTCAGTCTTCCTCCAGCCACACTGCCTTTGTTCTCAGCCACAGTAGGAAATTACCCTGGTTTTTCCACGTCGTAATGAGAATTTACCGTTAGATTGGACGTCCATCACAACAATAATTACTGTATTTATGGATGCAAATCTGTGCAAGTCTCTTCCTTATTTCAAAAATGATCGTCTCCCGTTTCCAGCTGGTAGGAAAATGTGGAAAACTTAACTAGAAGCAGAAATAAAGTGCTCACGCAGGATCAGGTTGGCGAAGGGTTCCTCTGAGATGCAGGAAACAAGTCGTGTAGTCTGTTGTCATCATAGCTTGAGGTGGGTTCTTGTGCCCACGTTGTTAACATAGATTAAAGACATTTCTTCTCATTTATTTGCTGGCTTGTCTTCTCCTCCGCACTCAGCTGTGGTGTTTCTGATATGTATCATCACACAGTCTCAGAGAAATACAGTCCTCTATTGCTGCTTGCTCTCATTGATAGACTGTTTGCGAAAAAGTGTTTATTTTTTTTATGTATATATTTACCAGCGACAGCATGCGATAGATAAAGGAGTGTAGCTGTAGACAGCTAGTTATCGGAGATTTCTTTTAAGGTTATACGAGATTTGGGTTATGGAATCGTGGAATGCCTTTTAGAAATGTCATGACCCGGTGGAGTGATGTTGAGGGTTGGGTGGTCGTGTTTAGTGATGTTTAGACCAGCCAGACCCCAGCAGCAGAGCGAGTCTTGTGCAGTGCTGGGGTGACCTGTGACTGACACAGCTTTGGCCTCCTGTCACGCAGCCGCCACTACCACCACTGGAACCACGGCCACTGTCGTCACCACTAGCGACATCACCACTACCCTTAACCAAATAGCAAATAGGTTGCTTTCTTTGTGTGAGAAAGGGGGAGGGAAGGGTGAGATTGCGCGAATTTGAAGGGGGGAATTAGAGATTAGATGTTGAAGGTAACGTGGTAGAGACGTACTGGAGTGTAGATCACGGCTACACCTGGTTTGTGTGTGACGGTCCTGCGGGCCTGTGTGACCGCTGGTCATCGTGACGGGTGTGTGACGGTGCTAGAGATTCTGTGTGACCGGTGGTCATGGTGACGGGTGTGTGACGGTGCTAGGGACCCTGTGTGACCGCTGGTCATCGTGACGGTGCTAGGGACCCTGTGTGACCGCTGGTCATCGTGACGGGTGTGTGACGGTGCTAGGGACCCTGTGTGACCGGTGGTCATCGTGACGGTGCTAGGGACCCTGTGTGACCGCTGGTCATGGTGACGGGTGTGTGACGGTGCTAGAGATTCTGTGTGACCGCTGGTCATGGTGACGGGTGTGTGACGGTGCTAGGGACCCTGTGTGACCGCTGGTCATCGTGACGGTGCTAGGGACCCTGTGTGACCGCTGGTCATGGTGACGGGTGTGTGACGGTGCTAGAGATTCTGTGTGACCGCTGGTCATGGTGACGGGTGTGTGACGGTGCTAGAGATTCTGTGTGACCGCTGGTCATGGTGACGGGTGTGTGACGGTGCTAGGGACCTTGTGTGACCGCTGGTCATGGTGACGGGTGTGTGACGGTGCTAGGGACCCTGTGTGACCGGTGGTCATGGTGACGGGGTGTGTGTCGCTCCTGGTACAAACGATCAACGTGAGGCGGGTGTGTGAGTGGGCTGGCCAGTACGCTCACACAACGCCACCATCATCAACAACGCTCGACAGCTTTGGTTGATGATGTAAACTCTCGCTAATTCCGTCATTACATGGAAAAAAAAATTTCACTTTGCAATGATTCACGGTCAGAATAACGCCAGTATGAAAAAAAATATATATATATAAATTTTTATGTCTGGCTCCAGCGGTACACGACCGGAAAGGGTAAGATTTCCATATATTTTCGAAATTACATTTACGTTGAGTGTGTGTATCTGGTTGAGCGGCAGTAGCCCACGTCAGGATCTCTCTCTCTCTCTCTCTCTCTCTCTCTCTCTCTCTCTCTCTCTCTCTCTCTCTCTCTCTCTCTGGTGCGCATGGGCAACAGCATTATACAGCTGCTTGTATTACCCACAGCGACCTGTCGAAGTCTGTGGATGCCAAGGTGCACGTCTGCTGCTCGGCTGAAGTCACTTGGGTGTAGGAGGGTAGGGTGAGGGAACTGGACTCTGGTAGGAGGGTAGGGTGAGGGAACTGGTCTCTGGTAGGAGGGTAGGGTGAGGGAACTGGACTCTGGTAGGAAGGTAGGGTGAGGGAACTGGACTCTGGTAGGAGGGTAGGGTGAGGGAACTGGACTCTGGTAGGAGAGTAGGGTGAGGGAACTGGACTCTGGTAGGAGGGTAGGGTGAGGGAACTGGACTCTGGTAGGAAGGTAGGGTGAGGGAACTGGACTCTGGTAGGAGGGTAGGGTGAGGGAACTGGACTCTGGTAGGAGAGTAGGGTGAGCGACGTGGACTCTGGTAGGAGGGTAGGGTGAGTGAGCTGGACTTTGGTAGGAGGGTAAGGTGAGGGAACTGGACTCTGGTAGGAGGGTAGTGTGAGTGAACTGGACTCTGGTAGGAGGGTAAGGTGAGGGAACTGGACTCTGGTAGGGGGTTAGAGTGAGTGAAATGGACTCTGGTTAAGTCTGACTGTGGACTGGGAATGATAAGAAACCCTGAGGTGGCTAGATGACTGATCGTAGGATGGGAAACACTATCCCTTGAGCAGGATGTGGTATGGAGGATCTCGGCGCCAACTGGAACACCTGTGTGGGTCAGCAAAGCAGAGGATTGGACGCGGGTGGTGAAGCCATGGCAGAGGAACCCAGTGACTGAGAGGTAGCGTTTCACTCTGTGTGTGTGTGTGTGTGTGTGTGTGTGTGTGTGTGTGTGTGTGTGTGTGTGTGTAGGGTTGAAACACGAGAACGCGGAAAGAAGACTCTCTCTCTCTCTCTCTCTCTCTCTCTCTCTCTCTCTCTCTCTCTCTCTCTCTCTCTCTCTCTCTCTCTCTCTCTCTCTCTCTCTCTCTCGTGGGCAGGTGGCTGGTAGGGCAGCCGCCTGCCAGGGAGGGATATTCCCGGTACTAACCTGCCTGGGTATCGCGGAGGGCCAGCAACGGCTGCGCAGGAGTTAAGTCAGTGCTTCGGTGGCTGTCACATGCCACTCCTTTGACTGAGGTCGCTTTCTTTTCTCTCTCTCTCTCCTTCCTCCATCTCACACAGAACACATGACAGTATGTCACTCGCACGATTCGTTCTTCGTAACTTCAGTTTATTCCTGCGGTGACCCCTACGCGCTCACCCTACCTCTCGGCGAAATCTTGTAAGTACTCGTTAAGTAAGTATGTAAGTAACCTACCTACTTTGTCCCGATCATGAGGGGTAACGCCTTGGTCTCATCGTCTTTATAGACCAGTAGACTGTAAAACACACACACACACACACACACACACACACACACACACACACACACACACACACACACACACACACACACACACATACACACACACACACACACATACACACACACACACACACACACACACACACTAAGGATGTCACGTTCTGCTCGTGTAAGGATGAAACCCAGTGCACGTCCAGTGGATGTCGCGTGTGTGGCTACGCCTGACCCTACCACCACCGACCACCAACCACATCCTCACTTCCTGCAGGGACAGGTGCGGTTATATATCGTATACCGTATATACCTCAGTACACGTCTAGATATACCCGATTATACCTCAATCTGTCTCACTGGTTTTTGCCTGCTGCTCCACCTCAGTGTCTGTGGTGGAGGACTGACGTGATTGTAGACGAAGGTAGACACAGTCTGCTGCATGTCCAGGAAGTTCTCCTCCCTCAGCTGTTGTTACAGCTCCAGGGCAGCTGTTGCTGTCACTCGCTCCAGGGCAGCTGTTGCTGTCACTCGCTCCAGGGCAGCTGTTGTTGTCAGCTCCAGGACAGCTGTTGTTGTCACTTGCTCCAGGGCAGCTGTTGCTGTCACTTGCTCCAGGGCAGCTGTTGCTGTCAGCTCCAGGGCAGCTGTTGCTGTCAGCTCCAGGGCAACTGTTGCTGTCACTTGCTCCAGGGCAGCTGTTGCTGTCACTCGCTCCAGGGCAGCTGTTGCTGTCACTTGCTCCAGGGCAGCTGTTGCTGTCACTCGCTCCAGGGCAGCTGTTGTTGTTACTCGCTCCAGGGCAGCTGTTGCTGTCACTCGCTCCAGGGCAGCTGTTGCTGTCACTTGCTCCAGGGCGGCTGTTGCTGTCACTCGCTCCAGGGCAGCTGTTGCTGTCACTTGCTCCAGGGCAGCTGTTGCTGTCACTCGCTCCAGGGCAGCTGTTGTTGTCACTCGCTCCAGGGCAGCTGTTGCTCTCACTCACTCCAGGTCAGCTGTTGATGTCACTCTCTCCGGGGTTTTGTCAATTGACCGTATCAGAGGTTCCCACAGTGCAGAAGAAAGACACCCAGGCTTTCTCCTCTCACTGACTCATTTACTCGTCACTCACTCACGTCGTTGATCGCTGCAGACAACGTATTCAAGTCCCCACGGAAAACGATTTTTTCCCTCCCACGGATCAACGCTTGTGGTTCGTCTGATTCGTGATCTCGACCGCCACTTTATTTGGACTTTCCATTCAGGTTCCCCACGTCACCAAGAAAACGTGAAAAAATTCGGGAAAATTAAGAAAAAGATATTATATATATATATATATATATATATATATATATATATATATATATATATATATATATATATATATATATATATATATATATATATTCCTATGTTGGAAAGGATCACAATATATATATGACCGTCCCGGATCTGGAAGGAAAAGCAGCATATAGCAAAAGTGTTGGAAAACTTACGAAAAAGTCCAGGATTTCCAGCGAAGGGTCACCGGAACCACAGTGGTCAGTGCTTCACATGGGAATGAAATGAGATATTGTGTAACGGTCCAGACGTCTGTGTTGTGGTGGTCGAACACACACGGAGCCAGGCGGACCAGCACACAACCTGTGCCACCGAAAAGGTTATATAGGCTAGTCCCTTTTGCGCTCTCGATGGACACCACACCCACCAACTTGTGAAATAGGGTGTACAAATATGAGCTGAACTGGTACATTGTGGCATGAAAATATACATTCGAATTTGAAAAAGAAGAATAGAGAGAATCTTGAATTTTTTATGATTAAAAGTATGGGAGGAAGGCTGTTTGTCGCAAGTGGATGATGGTTTCTGTTAAGGCCCCAAACCACACCTGTCCCTCAGCAGCAGACACCAGACGTCCTCCTCCTCTCACCCTCCAGACTCCATCCTCACCCACGGCACCAGCCACCCACAGTCAGCCCCGCATGTGTGGTGAGGCCGACCTGATGTGGGTGGATAACGTGGGTAATATTGTCAGGCGAGGGTGTGCCTGGCAATTGTACACGAATGATTAATGCCGTTATTAATAACAGTAGTGGTAGTTGTAGTAGTAGTAGTAGTAGTAGTAGTAGTGATATATTAGTGGTAATGTGGCAAGTCAGGTTTTGGAATGATTGACTAATGTGGTTTTAGGGTGGCAGAGTGACTCAGATGTAGGTTTAAAGTCTTTAGAGTGACACAGATGTAGGTTTAAGTCTTTAGAGTGACATAGATGTAGGTTTAAAGTCTTTAGAGTGACATAGATGTAGGTTTAAGTCTTTTGAGTGACATAGATGTAGGTTTAGAGTCTTTAGAGTGACATAGATGTAGGTTTAGAGTCTTTAGAGTGACATAGATGTAGGTTTAGAGTCTTTAGAGTGACAAAGATGTATGTTTAGAGTCTTTAGTCAGTGACACTTTGACGTAAAATGTTTTCTGTCATCAAGACGTTCTTTATTTCTAGTCGTACCAGGAAGAGGTAAAACCCTTGACTCACACGCCTCTTTACGCAGCCGAGTATTTCTGGTGATTTTTTTTTTTTTTTTTTTTTTTTTTTATACTTTGTCGCTGTCTCCCGCGTTTGCGAGGTAGCGCAAGGAAACAGACGAAAGAAATGGCCCAACCCCCCCCCCCCCCCCCCCATACACATGTACATACACACGTCCACACACGCAAATATACATACCTACACAGCTTTCCATGGTTTACCCCAGACGCTTCACATGCCTTGATTCAATCCACTGACAGCACGTCAACCCCTGTATACCACATGACTCCAATTCACTCTATTCCTTGCCCTCCTTTCACCCTCCTGCATGTTCAGGCCCCGATCACACAAAATCTTTTTCACTCCATCTTTCCACCTCCAATTTGGTCTCCCTCTTCTCCTCGTTCCCTCCACCTCCGACACATATATCCTCTTGGTCAATCTCTCCTCACTCATTCTCTCCATGTGCCCAAACCATTTCAAAACACCCTCTTCTGCTCTCTCAACCACGCTCTTTTTATTTCCACACATCTCTCTTACCCTTACGTTACTTACTCGATCAAACCACCTCACACCACACATTGTCCTCAAATAGATAGAATCTTAAATTAAAACTCTTGGACACTCTTATTTCTTCCACCTGGCGTAGGGCACAGAAATAAGAAGTCGAGTGTTTACTCAATTTCATCGAGACTAGTCTTTTTCAGAGCCAACTGGAGCCCTTTACCTCAATCGCCTTAGGTGTCCAGAGTTTTTCTTTCTTTTTTTTTTACGTGTATTTGACTCAGCTTTAGCTTTATGGTTTGGATAGCTTGATAGTTTGGAAATATTTAGCTTCCGATCCACGTGGAACCTGTTGGTTCATTTCTTCTATATCCTCGTCTCAATGATGGCGGTCTTAAAAGAAATGTTTTGAAACTGTTGAAACCTTGCTCTCATCTCTCCTCTGTGAATAAAGTCTTAAAAGCCATAGCTGGAATTTCGTCTCGGTCGAATTATATTTGTCTTTTATGAAGGCTTTGTTTCCCTGGAGCCGTTTTCAGATATCTGGAAGTTTCCTTTCGCTTCGGAATGTTTCATTTATAGTTTATATTCCCCGTCTTAGGACTTATTACTCCGAGGGGGAGTAACTTTATCTTTGGCGTACAACAGAAGAGAGGAGCCAGTAATAACATTTTTCCTCAGCACTTATTTCGGTTCGAATTGTTCCGAAGCTTCATGTTGTTCCGAAGCTTCGTCTGTATCATGGCGGAGGGGTTTAGGGTTCCATCTTCAATTTCTTCTCGATTCTTGGTTTCGTGCGATGTTTACGAAAAATCTTATAAGTCTACATAATTCTTCTGTCTTTCATTCAGTCACTATCCTGATTTGTGTTCTGTATCCTCCCAAAGGTGTACGAGCAGGTATCTATCTGATGTCCTCTATGTTAAGCAGTTTTCTGTTGATTGTGTGAAGTATGGAATTTGCTCCATGATTCCTAGTCTTGTTCCATCGACTTTTAGTATTGTGGTTTGTGCAGGTCGAAGGACATTTGAGCATTGTTATTCTCCCATTATTAGGCGGTAAACAGGTGGTGATGTAATTATGAACAACGTAAATACCTTTTACTTTTCGATTCCAACGAGTCCACAGGTAATCCCCTTTTCTCTTCCTGGATCCCATGATGTCTTGTGCAGGTACTCTCGGGTAAAGAGTACAAACCAGGAGTCACAAGAACCAGAGGATCCTTTTCTTTTCCACGTCTCTGTGTTGGCGGGATGGAAATAGCAAGTCCAGTCTCTGGCTTCAACGGACAGATAGGTAAATGGTTTTGACGACCTTCCCATGTTTATGTATGGCTTTGATTAACTCCATTCTTTAAAATTCCTTTCGTTCAGGCGATGGTGCAGTGGTGGAGGCCAAAGGGAGGCAGGCGGTCGACGTAATGTAAAGCCATCCGACCAGTGCAGATAAAAGAACCCCTTCCCCTTAAATACCCGTTTTCTAAACCGAATGTCGTATATATAAAGGGTCTTAATTTCCTGCATGATCTGTCTGGTGTTCCCAGGCCCTTTTGTGCAGGGCTGTGGACGTGGCTCCGGCGGCGTCACTGCTGACGACCACCCTGTATTGTTATCTGCAGCTCCGTGCGGCCTTCGCTGCTTCCTCCTCCGGGGAGTGCCTGCCATTTCCCTACACCTCACTCATAACCTCCTCGTGTCCTCGATTCATTCCAGGTTTTACGTCATCACTCGTTGCTCACTTTTTATTTCCACATGACCGTCCCTCTCTTGAAATGAGCGATCCCATGTTGTTTATGTTTCTCGTAATATTCCAAAGAAAAGAAACGGAAATATTGTAGATTTAGAGATGAAATACAAAAAAAAAAATTTATGTTTCTCTTAATATTCCAAAGAAAAGAAACGAAAATATTGTAGATTTAGAGATGAAATACAAAAAAAAAAGTGTACAAATAAAGGATGCAGTGCGACGGTCGACGTGGAATCAGTATTGCATCCGAAATTTGTGGTATTTGATTCGTGACGTTTACAGTTATGCTTATTATCTATGAGTGACTGTTTATATCTTGTTACTGAGATCTGAATTGCTGGACACCTACACTATTCTCAGACATTTAAAGCTCTTATCCTAATTAGGTCCGTACTTGTCCATCCTTCTTCAAGTTTATTCATTTACGAAGATAAACTATGGGCCATAGTTTGATTTGTAGAGATACTGATAATACGATTAAAAACTAGACGTAAGAGTACATTTGTAGGGTTAAACTCTAAGCGTAATTTTGCTTTCATGTCAGCTGCATCGCTTCCTCAACTCGTTTCCATACATTTTAGCATTCTAATCCTACATTTATCTGCATATCTTTTTTTTATTTCGTGTACCTTAGAATTGGATTCCATTTGTGGACATTAAATGGAGTCCACTGGCCTCTATGTCTTAATACGGAGTCCACTTGCCTCTAAGTTATTCTCCTTCATGTGAAAGATGTATCATTATTGTTCTTATACTTTCACATACCGTAGCCACTTGATGTAAGTTTCTCCCATGACTGGTACAGGAAACGGAGGAGCGTCGCGTGTACCGCCCTGGACGACCCTGTCATTCACACTCATCCTAGCCGTAACTGCCTGCAGCCCACCGCATATGCGCGCGTGGGGTCACTAGGTTGCAAAACCAACTCGCCTCACGAAAGATGTCATTTGGAACAAGCTACACTCCTGTCCCCCTTAATTAGAAATGCGTTGAATCCAATTCTGAATTTACGATTGTTTAAACATCAGTCATGCACCATCGCATTGCTGTAGAAAAAATATATATACCGTTGAAATATGATTGAACTGTGGCGAGAAATCGTTCGAGCTTGCGTTCTGTCTCCACGGAAGAAAATGGAAGAATAAGACGTTTTCGTACCTGCTTGTTTCGCTCTCTGTTTAAGTTCCTATGTTGTTTTAACACTTGTTGGTTGTGTGGGTAGATGATCAGATGGTTAACTACTATTTAAAGTATATCGCTTCATTTTGAATTAGATTTTGAGACGTTTAGTATCATGTCTTTTGACGTGTACGGTTCGTCTGTATGTAAGGGCGTCTGCCGCTTCTCTGAGGTCGTTTGTCAGTTATACGTCAGTGAGATCCTCTGGCCAAAATGCTGGTCCCGGATGTATGTATTGTCGATAAGAAATGTTGCAGAGTCAAAATAACGAGTTCCAGAAAACATGTGCCTCACACACACACACACACACACACACACACACACACACACACACACACACACACACACACACACCTGTCTTCGATCTCTGGCATCATACATTTCCTTATGTTGAATTAAGGACGTGACACGTCTGTCCACCTTACAATGACGTCACAAAGTAACTTGTCATAGCTGTTACATCATGACAATGACGTCATACGTTGCTTTGGTGTTCCCACCGAGACTCGTCGACCAAAAAAGAATAAAAAAAGGAACAATTACGTAATTAGGGAAACTACTGAGGCCTGTAATTACCGAATTACCCAAGATGACGGTAAATCTTGGACATTAAAGTGAATTCCTGTCTAGGATGAGTAACCACTTCCGTTAGACTACAGGTGTAAACATCAAGAAATTGTTTTCCTTATGGCAGCTGGGCTCTCTGGTCAGCTGGTGGTCAGGCCACCACCTGCAGCTACCAGTCTCGTCTCACTATAATGTTTACACATATATGGCAACTACAGCTGGTCTCTATGGCCATGAATATGCCCCAAGTATTTGACGTCTTGGCGCCGACCATGTTCCCCTCGCTGGAACCGCCTCCTCGTCTCCCCGCCTCAAGACACTTTGAGTAGGGCAGAGGAGGAGGAGGAGGTGGTGGTAGCTGGAGGAAGAGGAGGAGGGGCGCCTCACGTCCAGCGGTGGTCCGCCGAGCGCATCAGGGGAGATTACCAGGGTCGTGAGGGATCGTGGTAAGTGTAAGGTGGCGGCGGAAGCATTGTGCTGTGGCGGTTAGTAAAACATCTTCAAAATTTGCGGCGTTACGAATAGTGAAATCCAACGGTAGAATGAGAGACGGAAGACGAATGAAGATAACTTCGAGGATGTCTAGAATAACAGGTCTCACGCTGACACAAGAAATTGCCCAGGGTATGGCGACTCCCGCATACACAAAAACCTCACCTTGGTTTTAAGATCCTTCGCATACTGAAGAACTAGTACCCAGTCCCCACCCACCTAGCTAGCCTCCCCTCACTGAGCATGTCCCCAGTCCACACCCACCCACCTACGCCTCTAGATCACGTATACCCAGGTTGCAGAAGGTTGCAAAACATGGAAAATATACAGAACCAAAAACACGACCTGACGCAAGACTGCTGACACGCGATGAGAAGAACCACCACACAATACATGCCCATGACCTACGTAGACAGCAACACTGTGGCCTGGAACACGCTTAAACTCCCTCGTAGCCTCAGAGCCTCGACAGAGGATCCATTCATCCGTCACAAACCACAGTGCATTGTTCTTAGCCTTGTTGTTTACGAGCATTCCCTTGTCACCCAACACACACACACACACACACACACACACACACACACACACATGTGTTGTGAGTGTATATACAAGACAGAAGAAGTATTCACCAACCCACTCACGCACTTCGCTCAACCACCACCATCACCACATCCTCGCTTTTCACAACAGTCTTTCGCTTCCCAACTCCGCTGTCCTCGCCAGGCTCTTGTCTCCGCCGCCAGCAGGAACGTCCTGGGAAAATAGATCAATAAATACATTACCCCCGCCACATGTGGGTCACCTTGGACTGGTCTGGTCCATCTCTTTCTTGAGTAACTGGCGAATCCCGTGGCTCCAACCCCCTTCCTTCCCCTGATGACGCAGAGCAGACGCATTACATTTATTGGTGTGTGTGTGTGTGTGTAGGTGGGTGAGTGGGTGGGTGGGTTTGTGTGTGTGGATAGACAATTTGATGTTCCCACTTCACAATTTCTTTACTGTCTCTTTACCGTCGTAGTCAGTCTGTCCTTTTATCCGTTTCATCGTTTTCTTTATGTTCCTTCTTTTTCTATCGCTCCTCCGCCTCTCGTTGCCCGGGTTACTAGCCACCACTACCCAGGAACAGCGTACCTCTCTCTGCCCTGGTGCTGGGCCAATTACCGCCGCACTGAGCATTCCTGTGATAGGAGATTCTTGCCCTCCGGTCTCCTACACTTAGTCTCCGTCCGGTTTTTAAATGGCATTTGGGTCTTAGGCCTCCACCAGAGTAGGATCTCCTCCTCCTCCTCCTCCTCCTCTTCCTCCTGCTCCTCTTCCTCCTCCTCCTCCTCCTCCTCTTCCTCCTGCTCCTCTCCTCCTCCTCCTCCTCCTCCTCCTGTATGTCCACATCTTCGATGCCCCACCATGGCCCACGGGTGTTTTCGAGTGCTAAAGAGGCCATAGTTCATCTATGGAGCCTGTGGTTTTCGAACCTCGGACCGCAGATCTGGCATTGTCTTGCACCGACATGCCTTCAGATGCAGATTTCAAAATCCGTCATCACTTCGGGTTATCGTGGAACGTTGACTTATGACAGAAATCCTTCCAGATTTCTTTAGATTTGTCCTGTATTCCCCAGGTGACAGAGACGTCTACACCCGCCACCCCTCCGTCCGCTCCCCAGATCAGCATACCCCTACACCCACCCAACACACTGTCCTCACACATCACCATAGAAGGGAACCCATCATGTAAATCCGTAAGCCCCTCATAGCACACGGTCTCTCTCTCTCTCTCTCTCTCTCTCTCTCTCTCTCTCTCTCTCTCTCTCTCTCTCTCTCTCTCTCTGGGGGGTGGGGAGACACATGAAATAACAGGCAATGGGAGACGTGAATGACTCGTACAGTAAAGAAATAAGCGGGAGGGAATACGAGCGAGAACATACGAAGACGAGGAAAATAAGAGAGAGAGAAAATGTGTGAGGCCAGCAGGCCAGGGTGACCCTGGCGAGATATGCCATCGTCCTGAGCTCACCCCTATCCTTCACCCAGCACCCACCACCACCGTCTGAGGCAGGAGAGAGAGAATCCTCACTCTGGCACAAAATCCTCATGACATCCTAAGGCATCCGTCACGGGGTGTCAGAAGGGGAGAATGTATCTTAGAACGCTAAGTTTGGCGTCCATTTTACCTCAGTTTGCCCTTTGGGAAAAATACCATTGGAACCTGTTGTATTATACACGTGACCTTATTGTGCATTAGTATCTGTTCCTCGAGGCTGTGCTCAGAAACTAGAGCTTGGTAGTCAAGGCCAACGTGAGGGGCACTCAGCTCCCAAGTGTTAGTTCTCAAGGAGGCAGCGGTGTGGAGTAGATAACCAGAGCTCATTATAAGGCCCAACTGTATGTCATGGACTCTAGTGTTATTTCTGAGAGCAAATCTCTGTTATTCCTGTTAGATAATTGGCATGAACATACAAGCTTGGGGTTGTTTGGCCAGCCATGAGTGATCATGTCCTCTGACAACACAAGTGTTATTATTGTCTTGGTCTAGTGTTTTTTAATTCATTTATTTATTCATTTATTTTGAGAGGGCAAGAGACCACCAGTGTGTCTGGTGAGCATTTCTGTAAGTCTTTTTGATGACATTTTGAGAGGGCAAGAGACCACCAGTGTGTCTGGTGACCATTTCTGTAAGTCTTTTTGGTGACATTTTGAGAGAGCAAGAGACCACCAGTGTGTCTGGTGAGCATTTCTGTAAGTCTTTTTGATGACATTTTGAGAGGGCAAGAGACCACCAGTGTGTCTGGTGACCATTTCTGTAAGTCTTTTTGGTGACATTTTGAGAGGGCAAGAGACCACCAGTGTGTCTGGTGAGCATTTCTGTAAGTCTTTTTGGTGACATTTTGAGAGAGCAAGAGACCACCAGTGTGTCTGGTGAGCATTTCTGTAAGTCTTTTTGATGACATTTTGAGAGGGCAAGAGACCACCAGTGTGTCTGGTGACCATTTCTGTAAGTCTTTTTGGTGACATTTTGAGAGGGCAAGAGACCACCAGTGTGTCTGGTGAGCATTTCTGTAAGTCTTTTTGGTGACATTTTGAGAGGGCGAGAGACCACCAGTGTGTCTGGTGAGCATTTCTGTAAGTCTTTTGGATGACATTTGCTCGAGAGTCTTTATGAAGTTACCACTGATTCCTCATTAGGAGTGGAGGTAGACTTTGGGGAGGCGTGAGGCACTGATGTTAGTGGTGTTATAGTGATGATAGTGTGGGTAGGAGGCCAATATGTACAGTAGAAATTGCTGTTCATGCTGAATATGATCACAAGGTTTTAGTGAGGAGTTGACGACGTCTCGTGTAAGCAAGCAGAAGGATCGTAATTCATGGATCCGTTTCGGCCCTTCCGTTATTCATCTTTGTTTTACATCGTTCGTTATTCATCTTTGTTTTACATCGTTCGTTATTCATCTTAGTTTTACATCGTTCGTTATTCATCTTTGTTTTACATCGTTCGTTATTCATCTTTGTTTTACATCGTTCGTTATTCATCTTTGTTTTACATCGTTCGGTATTCATCTTTGTTTTACATCGTTTTCTTTTCCGTGTATCGCAGAGGAAGAGGCGCCTGTACGATGGTTGTAGACGCCTCGTCTCTGGACGATTCCTCTCCTCCAGGACGCTTGACTTGAGAGTGGTTGACATTGTGTCTAGATTAGCTTTTCCAGGCTGCTGTAGGTGTCCTGTCTCCTCTGTGGACAAGGTGGCAGTACACAAATGCGTGTTTACCATACACTTTTCTTGCTAGCGTATATATATATATATATATATATATATATATATATATATATATATATATATATATATATATATATATATATATATGCATACATATATATATTTTCCCTGGGGATAGGGGATTAAGAATACTTCCCACGTATTCCCTGCGTGTCGTAGAAGGCGACTAAAAGGGGAGGGAGCGGGGGGCTGGAAATCCTCCCCTCTCGATTTTTTTTTTTCTAATTTTCTAAAAGAAGGAACAGAGGGGGCCAGGTGAGGATATTCCAAAAAAGGCCCAGTCCTCTGTTCCTAACGCTACCTCGCTAACGCGGGAAATGGCGAATAGTTAAAAAAAAAAATATATATATATATATATATATATATATATATATACACATGAAAATGTGTCGCCAATCTTTTACATTGGATTATATGTACATTTATGAGTCACACACACACACGCACTATACATACATACATTTATATATATATATATATATATATATATATATATATATATATATATATATATATATATATATATATATATATATATATAAATGTATGTATGTATAGTGCGTGTGTGTGTGTGACTCATAAATGTACATATAATCCAATATAAAAGATTGGCGACACATTTTCATGCTGGCGTGTATGTGCTTTGATGTTACCTGATGTGTGGTGAGAATGTTGGGATGAGTCCAGTCGGTCTCCTTCATGCCGAGGATGTGAGGATGTGTCAACCGCAGTGTTTGTTTCTCCCACGTCATCCTCTTGTGATGCCTCTTCCTCCTTTCTTCTTCTTCCTCCTCCTCTTCCTCCTCCTCCTCATGTACTCCAGGGCACTGCTTAGGAGAACCAGCGATGCGTGACCTCAGCTCGCCAGCGGAACCCAGGTGGTGTGGGCGGGGCGTTTCATGAGGGTTGGTGTTGGGGACGGGGCGCCCCATGGGGTTTGGTGGTGCGGTCAGGGTGCCCCATGGGGGTTGGTGGTGCGGGGCCTCCATTACTTGTGGGCCCCATGGAGATACACGAGGTGGGTGCTCCCTTGGTGGAACGCCCCTTGTACATGGGTGTTCGTGGGGAAGCCAGATAACAGAAGCCTTAATGGTCTCTGACATGTTTAACTGCTAGAGATGTGAAGTTGATTAATGACTGGGAGAAAAGAGGAAGAAATATTCTAAGTACTTCGGAGGACATGGAAAACCTGCCTTTTGAAATGTGGCAGGTCATAGTCGCTTTAGGAAATACATGGGGGAAGCAGCGGGTTCCAAAGCTTCGAGGTGAAAGGAAAGAGATATCAAAATGGCCCACTCTTGAGTTGCCAACAGCCGGACAATGATTATGTGACTTGGTAGCCTGCTGAGTAATTCGTGGTCTAGCTAATGGTGGGGGTACTCAAGCAGCTAGCTCTCGGGAGCAAAAACCAAAGTAATACCTATGGAAAAAGGAAAATGAACCAACATTTAGGCGTAGAAGGAAAATTTATAAAGCTCAAGACTCCTCCTCACCCAGCACTCCCTGCGGCACATCAGTCCGTAGGAAAACAGTTACGCAGGACCCCCACCATCTGGTACAGAACGAGTATAGTCAAATGGACATTTTATGGAGATGGATGAATGGAAAACTTTCTAATCTACTTACAAGCCGTTGGATCCTCTGGGGAAGAAGGACTTGATCCTCCAATATGAAACGAAAACGACGTGCACTGATGACGGATAACATGCAAGTATTTGTGCAGTTGTATTTCAGAATGCATTGATAGTTGTTGAAGACATTACGTTTGTCCACGTTTTTATCACGCCTCTATCCATTTATCTCCACCCCGTTATATCAGGTTATGTTATCTGTATATCTCATGTGAAGGTATTATTGTGAGTTAGATTACCGAAACTAATGAAAAATAGAAAGATTTTATTGTTTTAGATCTCTGAGTTACAGAACAACATTACTGTGGTATTGTTGTTTGTCTTTGTATTATTTCTAGCTTTCCTTTGATGAAGTTATGGTGACCAGAGTCTAGCAGCATATTCTGAGTGTGGCTTGAGAAGGGCATTGTGAAGAGTAAACATTGTATCCCTCGTTTTATTGTTTATTTAGAGGGTTTTACATATTTTGGGGTCATTATCAATTAACTCTCGCTGTTCTTGTCCTACGTGTACATTTGATAACGCCAAACGAAGTATTCTATATTCGTGTCTGAAACGATGTTATGTTGCATTTTCTCGACGTTGAGGTCCATCTGCCACGTCCTTGAGCATTGCACCAGATTGCCTTAATCACCTCGAGTCATTAAGGAGCCTTGGGGCATTGGTTCTTAGAATCTGTTTCTTCTGTAAATTCTGGAAATTGGAAACTTTCTCCAGATGTAATGAAAGACCTTCATATCCAGGCTTGACAGGGATTTCATTGATATCTGTTATTAGCAAAAAAGATCAAGAGAAAAGAAAAAATACTCCAGTTTACTGTTATCATGTCTTTCTGAAATCAAATTAGCCAATAGAAAAAAAATTGTTGATAACTGTCATGACTTCCTTTTCCGGAGTCCAGCCATAGAGTAGGTTTTTACTAATTATATAATTATATAATTATCTCACACATTTCTTCATATATATATATATATATATATATATATATATATATATATATATATATATATATATATATATATATATATATTATCCCTGGGGATAGGGGAGGAAGAATACTTCCCACGGTTTCCCTGCGTTTCGTAGAAGGAGACTAAAAGGGGAGGGAGCCGGACGGCTGGAAATCCTCCCCTCCCGTTTTTACTTTTGCAAAACAAGGAATAGAGAAGGGGGCCAAGTGAGGATTTTCCCTCAAAGGCTCGGTTCTCTGTTCTTGATGCCACCTCATCGTCCATATGATACGGTCCTCAGGTTCATGATAATTCTAGGTGTCATAAGGCGGGGATGTCAGCGGGGAACGTGTCGCAATCCATTTTTCTGGTTTATATCTTTTGAAACGACGAAGTAAAGGAGCATTGCTGAGACCGGTTGATCTGCTGTGGTGGAGATGCCACACTGTGTCCGACAGAAGTAGACTGACTATATTTGACCTCCGTGAGCTCGACGGTAACGACCCTTGGCTGTGATGGACTGGGTCGTACCTCGCTTTGAAAGAAGGGGTTGATAGATTTAGGGAGGAGAGGAGGTGATCCACTGGCGGAAGACGAGTCCCCCTGGCGACGCAAGGCGGGCGGTGTTGGTTGTGTGGTGGCGGAGGGAAGGGATGGGAGGGAGGGGAGGGGGGTCATGAACCCGGAGAAACGGGGGAGGGAGCGGCGGGGTTGAGGTGTTGGGGGTGGGAGTTCAAGAGACCACAGAGCGGTCAGGCGGACGTGATGGTAGTCGGCCACCGTGTCTTGGGACGTGGGTTGAGGAGGAGGAGGAGCGGGGGTGGGTGTTGTTGATGGTGACTTACGACCAGCGGATGACAAGAAGTGAAACGCCCTCACTCGGCTGTGTGTGAACAGTTTCCTCCCGTCGTGTTTCCCTGGTGAAGTATGAGTGCGGAGACTCCCCCTGCCTAGCGTCGGGGGAGGAACAATAGACACGTTGGCTGATGAAAGTCACCCAGGGAAGAATGTGAGGAATTTGTACATTATTTGTGAACCATTTTTTGGAGTGGAGCGGGGAAGGAGGTGCCTGGTGTCCGGGGAGGTGAGGCAGGAGGAGTGAGGGAGGTGTGGCAGGAGCGAAGGAGGTGTAGCAGGATTGAGGGAGGTAAGGCAGGAGTGAGGGAGATATGGCAGGAGTAAGGGATGTGTGGCAGGAGCGAGGGAGCTACCAGTAGAGAGGAAGGGATCACATGACACCTGGGATCATGTTTCTCAAGGGTCACCCGACCTCCCAGTCTTAATACCCCGCCTTATCCCTGTGTCTTGTTGCCCCGACTACCATATCCCTCTTCCCTCCTGACACCACCTGCCCTCCTGACACTTTCCCCTCCTGAACCACCTGTACCCCTCACACTTTCCCCTCATGACATCACCTAACCTCCTCACACTGTTCCCTCTTCCCTACCTTTTTCCTTTTAAACACCTGCCTCTTTATTATAACTTCCCCTGTCTGCCATGCCACCTGAAACAGTGCTTCTCACTCTAAGGCTGTTGTTAGCGCTCTAATTCATTTAAGTAATCCAATTTGAATAATTTGAATAATAAAAGTTTGTCATGAATTTCAATGAATTCGAAGCTTACTGTCTTTTGTGTTGATAAACATCCAGAGAAAGGCGATACATGAGAAGGCCAGATAACAGAAGACCTGTTGGTCCCTGACGAGGTTATCCACTGCCGGACAGTAACAGTATCTTGTTTGTATTGATGGAGACAGGATAGGACAGCAGAGGCCTCCTGTAAACGTAGGGTATCGCACTGTTCTGCTCTATAAGGCCTGCTATTTTTCCTTTGTCTCTGTTCGTCCAAATGCTACAAGAGTGCTGTAGAACAGAGTATTTTTCTTTCAAATATTCATGACATTCTTAGTTTAAGTAGCCCATTCAAATAGGATCTCTTAAATGGTAATACCAATTTATTTTCTAACGCATTAAAATGATACCAATTAAGTTCCTTCTTACCAAGCTTCGTAGAGGTAAAAGTTAGATAACATGATGGATAAGGTAAGGGTGCCTCAGACCCCACGAAAATCTGCCGTGATCGCATCAGTCAAGAATCAGTATTAACCCGTCCTTGCTGTAGAACCAGGGCGAGACGAGTCATCCTTTGAGCCCTGCAAAATCCCTTTGAGTCACGTTGATGAAGTCATGAGCTGGGAATCTACTCACTTGCCCCTCGAGAATCGATTTCGAAATAATCCATGGACACTGTCGCTAGCAGAATAAAAAGAATGTTGTGGTTTATGGTAACTTATCGGAATTGGACTTCGATTTACTAAAGTGACAAGATAATCTCTCGTGCTTCACACAAATCGGCATAAAAAAAAATCGGATGAGTATCGGCTGTTCCCCAGCGCTGAGTTTTCACATGTAGTTCTTTCCACTGTCAGTACAAAGGACCCGGAGCGGTCCATGCATATCCATGCACGTCCACTGTCTGATATGCCTGGCAGATCACTCTGCTCCGGATGTGCGAAGATTTGCATGCAAACTTGAGTTCTGCACATTGTGTTCGTCTTCCAGTTAACTGTGCGTAACTCATGTCCATTCCTTTAGGATCAGATGTTTTCTAATGGACTTTAGTTCCTTGTTTACCTGATGCAGATGAATAGTTCCATGGATTCGATCCTATCAAAATGATGCTTTGTTTTATATATAACCACTCCTGGACCGATTGCTGTGAAAGAGTCCTGTCGTTAACCTGAACCTCTCGGAGGGCTACGCTACTTCCAGTAGCAGGGAAATGTGGACTTCTTTGGAGTGAGAAATTCTTTTGACGAGTCTGTACTGCCGATGCTCCAGCCTCACCGAAAGATGACTTTTCACCCGTGATGTTGTCTCAAGCAGGCAACTCCCGGTTACTCACCACTGCTGAGCCTGGTGTGGGGACTACGTTGATCCTGGTGGGGGGACTACTGTTGATCCTGATGGGGACCTCTGCTGAGCCTGGCGGGGACCTCTGCTATGCCTGGTGGGGACCACTGCTGAGCCTGGAGGGGATGTCTGCTGAGCCTGATGGTGACCACTGCTGAGCCTGGTGGGGATGTCTGCTGGGCCTGGTGGGGACGTCTGCTGAGCCTAAGTGACAAGCGACCAGGGATTGAGTGACGCTGGGCTATTGCCGGCGCAGAGACTACCAAGGCATTGCAATGTTGACATCCTCTTTATCTGGTCATTGGCACCTGTTTGGTGGGCCACCACCTCCACAACCACACCCCCACGTCTCCACCACCACCACCACCTCCAGCTCCCCCTCTCCACCACTACCACTCCCCCTCTCCGCCTCTACCATGCCCTCCAGATTACATGACAACCTCCAGCGTTTCAACAACAGACTAACCTGACCTCAGGCAAGCTAGGGGGTTAGCCTCAGGCTGTAATTAATGTCCAGCCTCGGGAGGGGAACACAGTGCTACCACACTCACCACAACCGTCACTATCACTTTTTGCACCAAACCCAATTGCATTACCACGAGCGGTCGACTCTATCATCATGCCGTCACGGGGAAAGCCGATTCTCGACGTGTTTCCACGGCACATACCAGTGGTGGGGAATGCTTGAGACACCACAGTGTTTGCTTCTGGTGTGAATTTCTTCAGTTCTACGTCTGGATTGACCTTCGCGACCCGGGGGTCATCAGACTCTCCTTTGTTGTGATGATAATAAAGTTTCTGAGTTTTCCCTCCGTCATTATCTATTGATTGACCCCTCGGGCAGGAGGGCACAGCCCATGAGCACGACGGGTCGTTCTGTGAGCACGGAGGTATGACCCTGTGAGCACGACGGTACGACCCTGTGAGCAAGACGATACGACCCTGTGAGCAAGACGGTACGACCCTTATCTTTGATGGTCGGGGCCTCTGATCTCTTCCTGGAAGGGCAAAGCAGTGGTCAGGTTATCATACTCAAGAGTCAGCGCGTTTTCTAAAAGGTTGTATTGTCGTTTTCAGTGCTCGACCCGTTGTGTTCAGGGGTCGGACCGTCGTAATCAAGGGGATGAAGGAACCTTGGTTACAGTTTCTCGATAGTATTGTTTAGAGGTCGGGAACCTGGCCAACCAGCTGCCCCGGACGTTTCGGTGAGGGCATGACCCGCTGGGCCTGCTGGAGGGGCCACCTCGAAACTGCCTTTGCGTGACGTTTCAAAGATTCACCTTGTTCCGTATTTCGTATTTATTCACACGACTTCTTCTCCGTTTGTCACCGCCTATTCTGTGGTGGAGGCATAGAGATTCATTCCTTGTAGTTTGCGATCCGCAATTCGGTAAATCTTGTTTGATTTTGATAAAACTTGGCGAGCTTTTCTATGTCATCGATCCTCAGTTCGAGCAAGTTCGAAGATAGTGCCGAATCACGCATCCGAACGCCCCTCCTTTGCGACGAGACCCCCAACAACAGTTCATGAGCACGTCTTGCTTAATAATGTAGATTTAGTCTGACTTGCTAGGATACACTTTTTTCATTATTAAATGACGAAGCATTTATTTAATTCCGACGTCTACTGTGGCTTTGTCGCACTGTTTCATAAACATGCTTTGTATCGCTCCACTGCAGTGCTTCAGTTCCGTTTCATTGTCTTCGCCTTGTTGCATAGCAGATCAGTGTGTACATTTCAACATTGTTTCACCTGATTGTTTCACAACAGCTTCGAGATGTGTTCCATTGTTGGTTATTGGGATATATCACTATCGTTACAGTGACTTGGTTCGCTGTTTCGTAATCTGGTCCCAGTGGAGTTAGTTTATTACTTTCCACACTCGTTTCAATGGCTTGTTTCATGACTGTTTCATGAATGGTTCCGCCATCGTTCACTATTGTTCCCCTATCATTCCAACCGTTTGTTTCGTCAGTTTCATTAGAATATTATCTTTGCTTCAGAGAACGGTTGGGTTGCTTGGTGCCTCCTGCCTGCTTCATTACACTAAATCATGCCATACCCTCAGGCACATTATGTTCACTTGTGCCCCTCTTGCATCTGAATATGATTATCATATTTAATGGTTCTCGACCGCTGGCAACGCCCTTAACATACAAGGAAGAGATGGGGAAAATATCCTACCCTGTTGAATGGCTGTGAGCGTGAGTGTTGCAAGGTTGGTTTGAACCCACACGAAGCGCTCCGAACACCTAGCCACAAGCCTCCAGGAAACCCTTCAAGGTAGGGCTGCGGCGGCATTCTAAACAATCCTTTGAAAGAAATAGAAAAATACATGTAGAGGCAGATTTCCTCACGGTTCTTAAAAGATGTTTACCGTTTATGAAAGCGACCATAATAGATAGCCCTTAGGCATATAATGGGCCAGGAATGTCGTGGTGACATGAGTGAATCTGCGTCTCTTTGACTTCGAATCAGGTTGTAGTGACGGAGCAGTGATAGTGGGAGTGTATGGTAGGCTCAGCCCTCACCACCACAAATGACCACCAATAAACAACCTTCACTCGTGGCTCTGGCTCCCAACACCGGCCAGCCTTCAGCTCCTCCGGCAGCCACAGAACCACGTCCCACAGTCTGCCTAAAGCCATGGCCCTGAGGACTATAGCCAGAGACCTGGGGAGGAGATTACTTTGGCTCCAGAAGGCGTTGCCGGAGACCTAGAGGCGTTGTTAGAGACCTGGAGGCTAAACTAAGCCCAGGGGAACAGGAACCGTGACCTGGCGTATATAAACTTCGCCTTAGAAAACTAGGACCGAAGACATGGGGTACCAGACCCTGACTCAGGAGACCAAGTTACGGAGAAGTTTGGCTCCTTCCCATGAAAATCAGGACAGGTGATCTGGTACCAGACCCGCGCCCTGAAGGCTAGGTAATGTGACCCAAGCGTTGGGTCTGAGACTAAGGTTGGTCACCTAGGGATTCAGGCAGGGCTATTGACTTCGATGGAACTAAGGGTAGTCATCTATTGGCTCGGCCTTGGACCAGGGGTATTGACCTCGATGTTCGGTCTGGCACCAGGAGGCCTCCTGCTGGTAACGTGGGGGTTTTGACCGAGGTGAAGCAGGGCAGAGCAGTGTGCCTGAGGGCGAGGCAGAAATCTGATAATGAAAATTTATGGTAAGTAAGTCAGTGTTCCGTGTTCGGCTTCTGAGATAGTGAGTGAGCATAGGGTTTTCCTCATGATCCTTGATCAGTGGAGCTGATCATAGCATCTGTTGGTGTACTTCATATATATATATTTTTTCGTATAGACAGACATATGGCTCTGTAACACTCTCTTTGCGATACAATTCATGTTTGGCCTCCTACAAAAATGACTCCCTCAGTAAGGCCTCCCACTATAATGATTCCTACAAATAGGTCTATTACAATAATGACTTCCACAATAAGGACTCTAACAGTAATGACTTCTACAATAAGGCCACCTACAACAAGGCCTCTTACAATAAGACCTCCTACAATAATGATTACTCCTACAATATGGCCTCTTACAATAAGTCTCCTACCATAATGACTCCTGCAACAAGGCCTCTCGCGACAAGGCCACTCACAATAAGGCCTCCTACAATAATAAACCCTGCAATAAGGCCTCCCACGACAAGGCCACTCACAATAAGGCCTCATACAGTAAGGCCTCCTACAAGAAGGCCTCATACAGTAAGGCCTACAAGAAGGCCTCATACAGTAAGGCCTCCTACAAGAAGGCCTAATACAGTAAGTCCTTCCAGAAAATCTGAGCCTTGCACGTCACTGAGTCATCACTGATACTGACTAATCTAACGTGAATCTCACATTGTGGTGAATTTACTGTACACTTGATGGCCAGGAGCAGCAGCAGTGGAAAGGCCTGACGGTATAGTTTGTTCCTTCAAAAGAAACAAAAGCTACAACCCAGAACTGTTCTCTCAGACCGGAAACCCAAGTTTCCAACAGGAAATCCAAATTTACAATCTCGACAACTCTAAATCCACTTGTTGGCTTTTTACATGAATAGCGTCCATCTTCAAGTCTTTTGAGCGGACGGTGACCCGGAATTAGGAGAATTTGTCGATATTAGAGACAGTGCGTGTTCATTTGTGTTCAGATGTGTCGACCAATTGCTCCTGCGTTTGTCGAAGGTTCCCTGAGAAAATGTTATGTATTTGTGGAGAACACGAGGTGCAGTATGACTTATACGTGGCATAAATAGAGATTTGCACTTCTCGTCTTCAACCGTCAGTCATTATGAGACCCTGTGTTCAGTTTAATCATCTCCATACAAGACAAGAACCTGGACGAATATCTGGGATGTTTTATTATTCACCTTTTCATTCATGTCGAAGTTTATTGAAATATAAGAAATAAGACTACAGAAATTGAGAAGTTAGGAGAGAAAAGGAAAAATAATCACGAGAGGTTAACATTAGATTATGCTGAAGTGGTTTAGAAATAATTCTAAAGCCATACACACTTTCACGTCATATATTGTCCTTTAATACGTGTGGAAAAGCCTCTCTCTCTCTCTTATCCACTACTTGGTAACTTTCACATTGCCCTTTATGTATACGCAAAATAGTATATCATATATACTCGAAATGTTTTTCATATGTACCAAAAAAAAAGGATCATTGTTGTTATGTGAAAGTATGTTTAACGAAAGCCGGAACTCACGATACGTGAGCTGTGAGCTGGACCTGGTGGTATATTGTGGCCTGTGGCAACGTTTCAGTCATCCCACGCCTCGTATTGTTGCTCCTGAATCTGGTGTTGTCATACTGCGGCATTCAACACAGTTTTCATACTCCAGTGTGTGTGTGACAGAGGTTTGTTAGAGGTCGTTGGGTGGTCGTTAAAGGGTCGGTTGGCGGTCGTTAGAGGCCGGTGGGCGGTCGTTAGAAGCCTGTGGGCTGTCGTTAGGGGAAGGTGGGCGGTATTTACTGGCCCGGTGGGTGGTTATCAACAGTTACTTTAAGAGTTATCATGACCCCTTTACAATAGTTAGTGGAGAGTGGAGGCTCCTAGAGAGCTATGGCGGTTGCTGGAGGGCTCTTTGTGCTGAAGGACCTGCCGGAGGTGGTTGGAGGCCGCTATTAGATGATTGAATTCTGTTGGGGTCGTCGTAGTAGGCTTCTGCGGGATGAGTGAAGGTTCCTGGGATACTTCGGGACTTTCTGAGACTTTGGGACGACTTTAAGAGCCTCTGGAGACCTGAGGAAACACTTGGGAGATGCTGGGTAAGTTGGAGGGTGTTTACAGTCTTTGGAGGTTTGCTGTGTCTGGGAGCGTTGGAGGATGAAGTGGTCGCTAGTTAGGTTGATGTCCCCACAGGTCACTCGCTACCTTCGGCCCAGCAATCATAACGCAACTTCCAACAATCACAGACATTTCCTCTGCTACAGTCATGATGATGCACGGCTACAGCCACTTATCATGTAATCTGACGCCGTTATATACACCACATTATGATGCCAGTCGTATAATACAGCGAGATAGCGCTGTAATTTCGCTGATAAAAGTAGATTGAACGGATCATCGATTGCTGTCATCTCAGAGGTCTACCATGTAATTTGCATAACGTTGCGAAAGTCTCGGCAAATTTGCCTTGAAATATTTCCTGTTCTTCTTCGCATGTTCACTTATATATATATATATATATATATATATATATATATATATATATATATATATATATATATATATATATATATATCTTAAAGAGTTTATTTCCCTTGATTGACTTCATCTTGAAATACACCACATTCGTGTGCGCTTTTACAGTGAATTAGAAATACAATATAGAACAAATAGAATGATACAGTACCTTCATGATATAGTGAATTCAGCAAGGCAGTGATAACACAGTAGGCGGAGTGGCATCATAAACCGGACACTTTTGAGTCAAGCTTAGCCTGATGCCAAGCTTTGGGTCGCCTCATTCACCCATCACCAGCCTCGAGGTAACCCATCCTACCCATCACTCACTAGCTTTGCTTACTCATTCGTCTCGTTACCTCCACTTCTTTAGCTTGCTCGTATTGCTCCAGAATGGGTACATGTAGCTGTAACCGTGTACCCTAATAGGTATCCTTGCTGTGTACCCCAGCATCCGAGCTTGGTATGGTAGCTGTCCCCAGGCATCCTAGCTTGGGTTGGTAGCTGTCCCCAGCCATCCTAGCTTGGGTTGGTAGCTGTCTCCAGGGATCGTAGCTTGGGTTGGTAGCTGTCCCCAGGGATCGTAGCTTGGGTTGATAGTTGTCCCCAGGGATCGTAGCTTGGGTTGATAGCTGTCCCCAGCCATCCTAGCTTGGGTTGGTATCTGTCTCCAGGGATCGTAGCTTGGGTTGGTAGCTGTCCCCAGGGATCGTAGCTTGGGTTGATAGTTGTCCCCAGGGATCGTAGCTTGGGTTGGTAGCTGTCCTCAGCCATCCTAGCTTGGGTTGGTAGCTGTCCCCCAGGGATCGTAGCTTGGGTTGGTAGCTGTCCCCAGCCATCCTAGCTTGGGTTGGTAGCTGTCCCCCAGGGATCGTAGCTTGGGTTGGTAGCTTTCCTCCGACATCGTGGCTTGGGTTGGTAGCTGTTCCCAGGCATCCTAGCTTGGGTTGGTAGCTGTTCCCAGGGATCGTAGCTTGGGTTGGTAGCTGTCCTCCGACATCGTGGCTTGGGTTGGTAGCTGTTCCCAGGCATCCTAGCTTAGGTTGGTAGCTGTTCCCAGGCATCCTAGCTTGGGTTGGTAGCTGTTCCCAGGCATCCTAGCTTGGGTTGGTAGCTGTTCCCAGGCATCCTAGCTTGCTATGGCAGCTGTACCTCTCGTCCTTTCTCTCCGTCTCTCATTAGTCCTGTGTCTCTGTATCCGCCCTTCCTACTTCCTGCTGCTTTTCCGTTCTCTCTCTCTCTCTCTCTCTCTCTCTCTCTCTCTCTCTCTCTCTCTCTCTCTCTCTCTCTCTCTCTCTCTCTCTCTCTCTCTCTGCCGTCGACTGATACACGTTCCTAAATAAACATCAAACTCGCTTCAGTTGCGCTTGTTTATCCTTGTATCAGCTATTCTCTTTTTAACTTCTTTCCCTCAATTTTTCACATTACGTTATTTTTGTACATTATTAGTCATTTTTACGATTTTCCCCTTCCCAGACCTTTATTCTGAGTCTCATTATTATGTCTTTTCATACATATCTTTTTTTTTCCATAATAGTCTCGCCTTTTTTTTTTTTTTTTTTTTTTTTGTCCTGCCTTAGTGTTGCATTGTCTTCCACCCTCCCTGCCTCCGCTGGCCACCTCCCCAAAGCCTTATCCTCCTTCCTGCCACATCCCATCACCCACCCCCAACATTACCACCACACTCCCACCCCAGCCCAGATGGCACTGTAGTGTAAACTCCCTCGTATGGTTCTTCACTCCACCCAACATCCACGACCCTGACCTCCTTTTCCACCCCATTGTACCGCACCGGCCACTACCACCACTACCACCACTTACCACCACCACACACACCGTTGGTGCGACCAGCCGTCTTGTCTGTTCACCACCAGCCTCCGGGATCTCGTAAAGAACAGGATGATACAAGCCAACCATTGCAGTGCGCTTAACGAAGAACAAGACAATAAAATCAAATCCATCGCCGTGTTTTTCCTAATAGGATAACACAAATTGAACTATGGCAATGGGTATTGCTAAAGAATAGAGCAGCAAAAACCAGTTTTGCCAACGGGTTATTACCAAACCAGCCATGTCTTGATGAATGGATCCAGTGAGAGAATCATCTCACGTTATACACTGCTTGTGTATGGGTGAATGGGTGGGAGGGAATGTCTCCCCTCACAGCTCTAACCTGACCCCTGTTGACAAAACCAAGTTTTCCCACTTCATCCTTTAGGTCACTATTTCTTCTTCGTTTATCCTCACATCTCAATATTTTAAGCTTATATTTTTTCTTTACCATGTTTCATATAAGGCTTGGCCTGATGAGGAATTTCTAGTCCGTGACTGAGGCTTTGGGCAAGGAAAAGAAAACAGGTGAGGGTCATATTTTTGCTTACCTTGTGGTGTTGCGCCATAACACTTCTATACTGGGCCACTGTGGAGGGAAGCGAGTACAGTAGAGTGAACTTCACTAGTACAGTAGCGTTCCACTAAGATCACCACCTTTGGTCTAAGACGGGTTCTGTCAGTCTGTTTCGAGGTAAGAGTACCACAGGGCCCGCTCCCGTGAGAATGGATTTGGAAACCGAGGGTTAGGTGGGTTTCGAGCCATCTGCAAGAGAAGGCGTTCCAGGTGGAGGCGGACCTGGGCCTCGTATGAAAGTTTCCCAACTGCTCCTATCATGGAGGCCGCCAGTTTCATTGCCTTTATTACCGGTCGGGTTCCGCACGTCTCCCTCCATTTACCCGAAGTGGATTTCTCCTCAAGAATGTCCACATAATCACAAATGTCGCTGGCACGTGACCGCATCTGAGATGATCCGAAGAATGTCGCCGTATGACTCCTGTCGTCTGTGCTTCGCCAGGATGGAGGGACCCTTATCTAAACCTGTGCCACCTGGGGATACACCTGGTCTCTAAAACATGAAGTAAAGCTCACGAATAGACAGTAACCTTACAAGTAAGGTTCATGAGTGTTTAAGAACTTATTCCTATGTGGAACTCACACTAAGTGTCATATAGAACGATTATTAGACCTACGCTGTTTAACACTGCCCAGAGAATATGGTTCTGAAGATGGTGTTCAGGAAGGTGTCAAAATGTTCACACACGTAGCAAGGGCTGATGGTGTGCCACTCCGTGCAGGAGACCTCTGCAGTATGTAGAGCAGCAACGCAGATGATCCCAGAGTCCCGTGCAGTGCCTGGTGCCGTGATGCAGCAGAAACCCAGGTGAAAAGATGGTGCTTCGTGACTTTTCCATGAAGTGGTCATGCAGCAGCGCATGTACGGAATACTCGTCATTTTCTTGACATAGAAGATTATATTTTGAGATCCTATGTGACACGAAGACGACAGATGTTATTCTGTACTGCATCTGTCAGTTCCCACGAGGCAGTTTGTCTCCCTCGACGAGGCAAGGTTGACGAGGGAAAGCCATAGGATGATCTGGCCATCTTGGAGCAGTAGTAAGAGCGACTCTTTCACCCCACAAGACCTCCTGCCATGGCCAGGTGTTCGCTCAGGTAATTTACACCTCGTCCTCCCGTTTGTTAACCAGAACTTGGACACTTGAAGAGGTGAAAGCTGTGTGACACTTGTTTTAAGGCTTTTTCCCAAGACAAAGTATATAGCAAAAGGGGTTGACTTCGTTTCATCCTACGCTACAATGTTGTGTGTTGTTGCTTCGCTAACACGATGTCTTGTTGGGCTTGAAGGAGGAAAGTACTCATCGGAGCCTAGCATTACTACAGTTTGGTCAGCTTTCTTTGTCTCATTGGACGCCACGTTGGTGTTTTTGACTCGTTAGTGGTATTGTTAGTCAATCTAACGATCCCAGTTGTGAAACACTAGGATGAGAGGAAGAGGTTGAAGGTGCACGTCATACCATATGCAAGTGTTCGCAGATGCCTGCGTTTGCCATATACATGGTTGACATAGTAAGACGTCTCTGCCTTACCCTGAAAGACGCTTATGCCCTCCGTAGTGTTGTTGGATGCTGGTCTGGTTGTGTGCAAGATGACCCTCTGCCTTCTCATGGCTTGGAGTAGTTACTTTCCACTTGTTTTGTTGCCCCCGTTTCTCTTCGTGTTCTCCAATGTTTTCATTTGTCTTTCTTGTCCTTTGTTAATTTTTTCTTTTCATTTTTTGTCGATTTCTTTCTGTTGGTTCTTCTTGTTTCTAATTTGCCTCTGGTTTTCGGATATCATTTCAGTTTTTAGTTTGTTTCGATTTTATCCTTCTCGTTTTCTAATATTTTATTTTTCCTGTTTTCTAATATCTCATATTTCTCGTTTTCTAATATCTTATTTTTCCTGTTTTTTAATCTTATTTTTCTCGTTTTCCTGTTTTCAGATATCTTATTTTTCTCGTTTTCTAATATCTTATTTTTCTCGTTTCCAAATATCTTATTTTTCTCGTTTCCAAATATCTTATTTTTCTCGTTTCCAAATATCTTATTTTTCTCGCTTCTAATATCTTATTATTCTCGTTTTCTAATATCTTATTTTTCTCGTTTTCTTATATTCTCTTCCTCTTTCCGTATACTTGTTGCCTCGCGTGATCTTGCTCAGAGTTTCTCCCGCTGGCCTGAACTTCCCCTCACGTATTCGTGGAAGTCAGTTATAAGTGGTGGTGTGTGGTGGCTTGTGGTGGTTCCCAGGCACACACACACACACACACACACACACACACACACCTCCGTGGTACAGCGGTTAGCATTGCTGACCGTCACGGATACACGGGCCGCTTGGGATCATACTCGCACAGGTTCGAATCCTGGTCGCAGCAGCCGGTCCATAGGGGCTGGCCGATGAAATGGGTACCTGGCATAGACTGGGATGTGTGTGTGTGTGTGTGTGTGTGTGTGTGCAGTCATACGTCGGAGTAAAGACCTGGTACAGACATACAGGGTTAGGAGACGGGACAACACCCCCTCGTAACACACAAATAGTTATCACACACACTCGTAGATAGCCAGGCAGACATGGCACTTGTCAAATCTAGTTCCATTTCGGTCATTGATTTCAGATGGAAACAAACTTTTTGAACTGATTTATTTCAAGTAAAATCGGACATAGTTCTCAAACGAGACAGCTGAAGACTTATCCCAGTCGTGTTTGGTTCAAAATGCCCCAGCTAACTTCAGAGAAGATGGACATTTGAGAAGTTTAAATGAAAGTCTGTTCTTAGTTAACAAAGGTCATTTTGGATATCGATATTTGGGGACATCGATCTCCCTATTTGAAAAAGGAACCATTCAGGGACCATTCTGCCAAGTTTGGTTCAAACTGGCCCAGTAGTCTCAGAGGAGATGGTTGAACAGTGAAAAGTTAAAGGATGATGACGGACGGACGCTTAATGTGATGGCAGCAGCTCCCATGGGGTTTGGCCAAGTAGAATAAAACAGTCCCGACTCGAACACTGAATAGGAGCCTCATTAAGGGAAGCCAGTAAGGTTGTGCACTCAGCTGTGTGTGTGTGTGTGTGTGTGTGTGTGTGTGTGTAAGGTCGGAGGTCAAGCTCAAAAGATCGCTAGGAATCCCACAAGGCACAGGAAATATTGTTGTAATCTAATTGACTCGTTATCCCTTTCTTAAGGCTACAGTTGGCGGGCCTCTCGCTCAGTGGTGCCGAGTGCTTGTCCTCGGCCTGAATCCAGGCGATTCGTGCCTCAGTTGTATTGAAGCCCCTGTGTCTCTACCGTGGCTTCTGTTAATACTACGAACTGTGTGTTGCAGAAAGAGAATCTTTCAAATTTGCTACACTCATGTTTCCGAGGTCACTTAACTTTTGTATGTGTACCATGTGTTTAAATCCTATATAAGTGTATTACACACACATCAGCCTAAGTTAGGTACCCATTTATCGACCAGCCGTGAGGGTAGGGGGGTGAACACCTTAGTTAGGTGTGGGCTGACTGCCTCGCCCATTTTCGTGGCCATGCGGGCCCGTGGTGATTGATGGTCAGTAATGCTACCTACTGCACCACGGAGGCCCATGTGTGTGTGTGTGTGTGTGTGTGTGTGTGTGTGTGTGTGTGTGTGTGTGTGTGTGTGTGTGTGTGTGTGAGTGTGTGTGTTCCATTACCCAACCTTATGTCCTTTCTCTTTCAAGTTACGTAGTTTTTTTCGTAGTGTCTCGTATTATTTCATACGTGAATCCTAGCAGATAATCCGTCTACGTTGGGTTAAAAGGTTCAATATAGTTTTGGCTGACGTAGTACATCACATGAATAAGTTGTCCTGCCATCACAAACGTACTTAGTTATGAACATGGCTAAGACTATTCAATTTTTCATCTGTCGTTGGCGAAAATGCAGCTGAGCCCAAACAGCTCATATGGTATTTAATATCTACGAGAACATCCGTTTGGGAAGTGAGCAAATGATGGTAAAACACTCGCAAATTATAGCCTTCCGGTTTGTGAACAATGATCCTGTTATGGCGCGAACGCCCAATCCACATTCCACAAGACAAAAGACAATGGCTTGCTTGCTAGGTTAGGCCCTGTTTTCACAGTTAACATTCTCATTACGATGATTCCTCTAATGGCCATACCTGAGAGAGAGGCCTGACCTTAGTCTATACAATTTCTCAAAGAAAACTGAATAAGTTATAATGGGTAACTGTAACATTTATTGGTAAGTAGAGGAGATAACTGTGATAAGTAAAAAGGTAAACAACATTCTTAGATTCATAGGTAGGGTATTCGAATTGATTGATATGCCCTTCTGATTACTCCTGGTGTAGTTACAGACTGCTAATTACCGTTACCAGCCTGAGCGCTCATGGTAAAAAATTACCATCAGTCTATTGGTTATCCCTGTAAATAGGTTATGATGTAATCAGCGGGCTGTAGAATCACTTATGTAAGGTAGAGATGTAGGACAACCTGAAGAGTCGCCCTCCAACGGTCGTCTAGGCTAGTGTTAGGCCAACTAGGTCAAGTTAGATTAGGTTAACAAGTTCGTACATAGAAAGTCCCGTGCGCCTATTGTACAACCAAGAGGACACTGACCTACACTAGGCATCTTTTACCTCAGTGAGAGGAGTGAAGTCACACTTCATGAGGTGTGGCAACCGTCATTTGGGCTAATGGCGTGTATTTTATTCTATTTACTGCCTACTTGGCTGTCTTGCAAGAGTAGGACGACTCCCTCGGTCACTATGGTGTAGATCAGAGCGCGTTATAACGTCTGTTGTTCATAGTCCGGAAAAGTGGCTAACTGCTTTATGTACTCGCACGGCAGGTGGCTATAGATTTACTTTGATTTTTCTTTTTGGTTACATGAATTGCCTGATTATACTGACTAATTTGGTTACCCCTACCTTGATTGTTTGACCTTTCAGTTGGCTAAATGGTTCACGGACAGACTAGATTAATAGCTTGCCTGACTCTGACTGTTTACTTCCTAATATTTTGTGTTCGGTAATGCTGTGGGAGCGTCACCTCCGCCCGGGTACGTCATGTTTCCCTTGCTGAGTGTTGCCACTCTAGCTGCAGTGACTGGTGACTTTCCAGCCGGAAGACGCCTCTGGTGTTTGGTTTTCTGGAGGGAAAAGGAGACTGGTATGAGGACATGGGAGTATGGTTGGTGCGGTTAGCGTCGTCCCCCCACGCCAACCATGGTGCCGTGCTGTCTGAACGTCATCAGATTACATTTCGACGCCTTGCTGTCGTCTACTGACACTTTGAACCTCCAGATTAAACACCAGTGAACGACATCATCTCTCGTTGAACGTAAACTAGAACACTTGTTCCAGGGCTTCACCTTGTCTAGCCTGCAGACAGTTTCGTTTCCAGACTTTCCACCACTGGTTCCCCAGGTTCATACCCACATTACACACACGGAACCTCACCTTCTGTATGATTTGTCTTTGTTTGTGCTGACCATAGCGCTTCATACGCGACACCTACACGTCGTGTTCCATTTTACAATTTCCTTTCGTATGCTGTAAATAATTCGGAGTAGCGACTTCGTTACGTGGTTAACACTTTATAAAAGATTCTTTTTACTTGTAAATTGATCATTCCTTGATGAAAGAAATCTTCCTGTGGCTAACTGTTTCCCTTCCCCATTATCCACAACAGTGTGTTGTGTATTGTTGCGACGCTTATGATGACTTAACACTCGTTCGAAGCTTCATTCTATGAAAAACATTAGAAATCAAAACACCGAAGGTTTGTTACGGGAATGTGTAACATGTAGTTTATTTTGGTTGAGATGGTGCAGCAGCTGTGATGATAGGATGCCGGGGGCTGGATCACAGACCTTGGGAGTCGAGAGGGCTGATGCCTTAACCCAGGGGGTCGAGGGGAACTGGCCTTAGGTAGCGAAGGATTGGACCTGAGGTGCTGAGGAGGATAGCTTGGTGGGCCGTGGAGGACTAGACCTTTAGGGTCGAGGAAAGCTGGACCTGGGAATAGGAAGGGCTTGAGGAAGACTTAAATTAGAAGCCCTTGTAACAGACTTGGAGGCTAAGGGCTGGACTTAGATCTGGGGGCAAAGTAGGTCTGAAGCTAGAGGGCTGGGGACGACTGGACTTGGAGGCTAAGGGCTGGGCTTAGAGCTGGGGCTGGCCACCAAACGGCGGGTCTGAACATGGCGAGGGACAGACAGTTTTATATCTCTGGTGAAAGGCATGGCTCGGCAATGCTGGGTGGCCGGCGGGCAGTGTTACCACAGGCAGTTACGCTATTTTCAGGAGCGTGTTTGCCGGCGGTGTCATAGATCTCAATTTATACATTGACGATATTGAATGTTTCATTAGCTAAGGCAATAGCGATATCAAGTTCTTGCAATCTCAGAGTCTACATATGATAGTGGAAGATTTATTTGTTTGCTCTGCCACATTTTCAAATCGAGAACGAATTGAGACTCCCATACCGTCACATGATGTAGTCTGAAAATATAGCTAAAGATCACTTCGCTATAGGCTACTGGTACTGGAGCCTGGGTTGGTGGATCAGAGCGAGAAGTGTGCGGAGGGGGAGCTGCCACCAGGCGGGCGCCGCAAGGAATGTGGTGGCAACACTGAAGTAATTCATCTCACCTAACCCAGATTTACATCTTTTTTTTTTCACTTGAAACTGAAACATCTTCGACGTATCCGGCTACATGTCCGCGAGATCCTTGCCACTTCCAATCAGGTTCAACCCTGTGATCACAGCGGTACGGCCCTTGAGCACGACAACACTACCCTTGAGCACGACAACACGACCCTTTAGCTCGACAACACGACTCTTGAGCACGACAGCATGACCTTTGAGCACGACAACACGACCCTTGAGCACGGCAACACGACCCTTGAGCACGACAACACGACCCTTTAGCTCGACAACACGACCCTTGAGCACGACAACACGACCCTTGAGCTCGACAACACGACCCTTGAGCACGACAGCACGACCCTTGAGCACGGCAGCACGACCCTTGAGCACGACAGCACGACCCGTGGATATGATAACTTTACCCCCGAACAGCAGAACATCATCTTACGTCGTGATTTCGGCGTTCACCTCGCCTAACCCACATAACTTATATATTCACCGAGTCTAGCGAAAGACCAAGCTTTAGTCGAATAAAAAAGATATATATTTGTATTAGTATGATCTATTTTAAGTAAATGCGAGTTGGCGTTTGCTCTGGAAAAGTGCGTCTCTGTTCATCCAGATGAAATGTTTTGCAAATGTAAACAAGCCGATGTTTTGTTGTCCAGGTAATTGAAAACGGGACGAATGAACGCACCCCTCTGTGTGTGTGTGTGTGTGTGTGTGTGGAAGGGAGAGGGCAGCAAGTGTAGCCACGCCCACATAACCCAGTACAGCTATTAGGGGGAGGGCTGGCCGGTGCTGCCACGCCCCTCAGAGCTGAGTAGGACACTAGGGCGGGAGGAAGAGGCGGTTAGTTAAGTTAGTTTAATTGATTCATTTCTCAGACTTAAGAGGGTCGCTGTGTTGGCCAGGGAGCGCGAGGGTGCGTGACGGTAGGCTCTTGGGGTGGGTATCCCCCTCATCCCGCCTGTACTGTAGGGCGGGCTTGTAGACGCCGCTCTCGAGGGCAACATTCGACCAGTCTGTGAAGGTTCTGCGCATGCCGCTGAAGTTTTAGAAAACTTTCCAAAAAATGTAAAAATTTTGATCAAGCAAAATTATTCAGATATCTTCATAGAATTGATTTTGATTTCTTTTTTGCTATTTGGTTTCAAAAGAAAAATGGTTTAACTCAAGGCTTTGTTAAGCGCTATATAATTCGTCTCTTTGTAGAATCAGAAGTTCTCTCTCTCTCTCTCTCTCTCTCTCTCTCTCTCCTTTCCCGGCGCGTCAAGCAAGATTGCAGAGCATTGTGTTGTGTCCCAGACTTTCACCGGGAAGTGTTTTATTATTAGCGTTTGAATCACCCCAACCCTGTAGTTTCACCCGGGTCTCGACGCGGCGCACACAGCTGGGTGAGGAGGAACGGACTGTCGCACGCCACACACGGGATGAGGAGGAACAGACTATCGCGCGCCAAACAGGGGGTGAGGAGGAACAGACTGCCGCACACCACACACGGGATGAGGAGGAACAGACTGTCGCACACCACACACGGGGTAAGGAGGAACAGACCGTCACACGCCACACACGGGATGAGGAGGAACAGACTATCGCGCGCCAAACAGGGGGTGAGGAGGAACAGACCGTCACACGCCACACACGGGATGGGGAGGAACAGACTATCGCGCGCCAAACAGGGGGTGAGGAGGAACAGACTGCCGCACACCACACACGGGGTAAGGAGGAACAGACCGTCACACGCCACTCACGGGATGGGGAGGAACAGACTATCGCGCGCCACACACACACACGGTGGAGGGAGACGGACCCAGCCACCCCCAAGGTGTGCTCTCACACTGTCAAGTTGAAGAACATCTGTCGAGGGAGGGAAGAAGGTCCTTCATATCACAGGGAATCCTTTCCTTGTTGGGGCAGACGCACTGGCAATCCGTGGAACATTTTTTGCCATTGGTTGCCAGGTCAGTTGGTCGTCGCATGGGATGGTCGCTCCTGCGCATGACGAAACACAGCACACTACCTCTTTACACAGGGGTTAGGCCAGAGGCCAAGCTATCGTACTATCGTAATCAAGGATCGTATTGCCTGCTCAAGGATCTTACCGCCGGGCTCAAGGATCGTACTGTCGTGTTCAAGGATCGTACTGCTGTGCTCTAGAATCGTATCGTCGTGCTCAAGAATCGTACCGCTGTTCTCGAAGATCGTGCCGTCGTGCTCATGGATCGTACTGTCTTGTTCAAGGGGTTAATAAACTATACAGAGAGCATGGAGGAAGTGTTACTGAAGACATACTACATTCAGTCTCGAATGTACGAGTTACCCATTAAAGAAGTAAATCTTAACTTATTTTCTGTAATCTAAATTGGACAAATACAATCTCGTAAAACAAATTTGTTAACACAAAAAAATGCATACACAAGCGTAAGCACACACACACACACGCCCACACACACACACACACACGCCCACACACACACACACACAGCTTATCTACAGATAGCAATTATTCTGGCTAGGTTTACACTCGTTTTCTTTCGTGTTTACGTTTGTATGTTGTTCATGTTACTTCTCTGTCATGTGTTCACTGAAGCTGGAACTGCCTCTTATGACGTCAGCTTTGCTAAGGGATGTCAGGGAAAAATGATATTTGCATGTTGCAAATTTGCATGGAGCTACAGGTGTGTGGGGAATCATATCCCTATGTCCCTTACATGTTTACCTCACTGTCTGTTACTCTGTACCTCTTTCCTTCATTTTCTGATTTCCACCGCTCCTCTTGCCGTTTTCTATCCACCACCTACTACATTGAAGCCCCCATCCGTTATTTTCATGGTCCCCACCCACTATATTCACGTCCCTCACCCACTATATTCATTGCCCCCCACCTACTATATTCGTTGGCCCACATCAACTGTATTGACCGTCCCAGTCGTTATATTAGTATCCCTGCTCCCCTCACAATATTTACGAGCCCCATCCGCCATATTCACAAACCATACTTTCCTTGTCCTTGCCACTTTCTTTCTGTTCCATTGCCTATTCTCCTCCCAATCTCCTCATCCATGATTTTCTATTCTCCACCCTTTCAATTTACCTTGTCCACCCATTCACTCCACTTACCCTTCCACTGATTCCCACAAGTCTCTCCCCCCGCTCCCTCCCTCCCTCCCTCCTCTCGTCCTCCCATTGTATAATCGTGCATTAGTCACTTCCTGTGCACCAAATAGCGAGATTTGTACTAATTTCTTCTCCTTTCTCTCAGGCTGGCCTGTGGCCGGAGGCTGTGGCGCAGTGGCCCTGCACATCCTGCGCCGTCCACACTGCACGTCTCCCCCCCTTCGTCTGCGCCAGCATCAGCCGTCCGTAGCGCCTCGCCAGACGACCACTTCTCCAACAGCTGGTGGCCGTCACCACAATTGCGGGGTTTCTCGGTAGCGTGTGTACCGCGGAGAAGGAAGTGCAGTTCCCCTCCTCCGCACTAGAGGGAGAGAGAGAGCCGGCAGGATGGGGCAGAGTAGCACCCCGGAATCCGATGGGCTGAACCAAGTGCATAGCCCGTGCTCCCCGAAGAGGGTAGACGTGGTGATGGGGCGGTGCTTCCCGCTCTCTGGTCCGGGACCCCGCCAGACCGTCACCTCCGTTCCTGTGGTCAGAAGTGTGGTCCTCAAGGACGACCGAGGCGTTTCAGTTACCAAGACGACGAAGAACATCATCAGGATAGACAGTCATGGTGTAAACATGGAGGCACAGAGAGAGAACGAAGGTCCAATGTCCTTACCTCTCCAGTCATCACACCAAAGTTCGCAAAGTTCATTCGTTGTGCAACAAAACGCAGACCTCCCCGCCTCCAGTGGGAAACGGAACATGCGTCTCGGACCATCCTTGAACAACGAAAATGAACCAGATACTAAATTGCACCAAGAAGGAGAGAAGATAGTGAACGGCGGACAGTCACGACACAACGTGAGACCACCGATCTTAAGGCGCACCCAGTCGGAGGCAACGTCTGATCCGAGGGAAGTGAACTCTGACACTGTCTCGACCAGATCGTCTCATGATCCAAAAGGTGAGGGAAGACCCCACAGTGCTTCGGCCCGGGAAGAGCTCAGCGGCCGAGATGCCTGGGAAATAACGCAAAAAAGGAAAGCTCTTCTGAGAGAGGAGTTCTTCAAGGTGCCGTACGAGGAGTGCAACAGAGAGGCTGCCAGAAGTTTGGGTGGACGTCTGAACAAATCTGAACCCAAACTCAACACGGTCGTGAAGGAAAGGAAGAAGAGGAACTCCCTCTCCTACAAGCGCCGAGTTCACTTTGATCTGGGCGACGACCACCCTGACGATGATGACAAGGCGAAGAGTAACACTACGATCCATCGTTTCAGGTCCTTCGAGGATCCCATTTCTGTCCTGCCGCACGTGAGGTACTGTAAGCAAAGGTCCTTCGATAAACCTTCTGTGGAAGCAACTAAGCCCAAAAAGGTTGTGGTATCAATATATACAATTGACGATGGAGCAAGACGACACAGACACTCGGAAGACCAAAACAATAATCTTGATAGAATGCAAAGTGAGGCTCCTATACTCCCTGTCTGCTCGGCCACACCAGGCAAAGTTCCAGACGACAGACACAAGATCCGCGCCAAGACCGCCCGCCCTACTGATCTGGATAGCCTGCAGAGACTGCCCACCGTGAACAATGCAGTGCCCTCAGAGAAGCCGGATGTTGTAGGTTATGAGAGGAAAGCTGATGGGAACTCACCCAAGACTGAAGAACAAGAGAACATAAAGACCATAACAGGAAATAGAGCGACCTCTGGAAGTAGGTCTAGTAAAGCTGTACTTAACAGAGATGACCATATCAAGACAAGTTGCACGTCAGCTGCCACCGCCACACACCGCATCACTCCAACCTCACCCTCACAGCCTAGTGCTGCCCTCTCCTCACCTCCTACCTCCAGTACTACCAGTACACTCCCTACAGCTCTTACACTCCCGCCACCACAGAAATCATCAAAGAGTCACTCCCTGTGCTCCAGTCTCTCTTCTGCCATAGCACAGCAAGGACCTGTCCCTGCCCCGCGCACCCGATTCACCACACCCGCGAAGTCCCGGTCACAGGCAAGTCCTCCCCACCCACACCCTCCACTGTCCTCACCTTCAGAAGCCATGCCTTGTCTACAAGAGGCTAAACTTCGTCCCTCTTATTTGAAACTCAAAAGCCCAGATGCATCCATGGCCTCACCTACGCCTTTACAAACACCCACACCCACACAAACATCACCTACGTCTTTACTACAAACACTCACACCCACACAGACATCACCTACGTCGTTACTACAAACACTCACACCCACACAGACGTCTACACTCGCATCTTCGAAAGTGTCCCTAGCCTCACAGTTATCCACATCCTCACACTCATCTATATCTTCAAAGTCCTCAGTTTTCACTCATTCATCCTCACCCCCACACTCACCGGAATTCCCCCACTCACACATGTATAGTCAGTCATTGCCATCCCCAAACACGCCGACATTGAATCATACACCCACATCTCCACGAACTCCCTCATTCTCAAAAGCACCCGTATCCTCACAAGCACCCAAACAAGCAACTACACAAATCTCCACAGTCACTAAAACCTCCTCACCCACACATGCCCCGACATCCAATCAAACACCCACACAAATATCCACAGTCACGAAAACCTCCTCACCCACACATGCTCCCACATCCACACAAACCCACGCACCCACACAAACGCATACATCCATGCAAACCCCTTCAACCTTCCAAACACCAATCCTGTACCTCGTAAACGCTTATCAGTGTCTCAGCAAACCATTTCACAACCCTCCTCTCGTCACGTGTCACAACCTAATTCACGCCCTCCTTCACAGCATCGCGCTCCTACTGTGCAGTCCTCAAATAATTCCGCCGTTCATCCAGTTTACACCATTAATGAATCTTCGCGCAACAGAACGTCCACCCACCGTACAAATAACGTAGTGTATCCTCCAAAGCCTGACAAAGAAAATAAGCCAGCAGATTCGAGTTGGAAGAAAACGGATTTAAATGACAGGGGGAACACTGTAAATATCTTGATGACGAAGGGAGACAGTTACTCTAAGCATAATATCATCTTAAATAGTCATATATCGTCAGCGATGCCCACGGTTACAGTCAGGAAGATCTTCGTCCCAGCTCCTGCTCCAGCAAGATGTTCACCATCGCCAACACCCTCCTGTGCATCGTCAAGTTGTTCGTTCGGTTCATCGGGGAGTTCGTCTGGCTGCTTCTCTGGATCACCCTCTCCAACTCCTACGCCGTCGCCCACAAGAATAAGGGGATCTAGAGTGCCAACAGATCTCTAAAGGTGAGAAACTTATGCAAGTCAGATTTTTGTATCTGTAAAGTAGCAAATATAAATATATATGCAATTAGAATTGAATACGACAGTTTATTTTGTTATTAATTTTAAGAATATGCAGTCATATTTAATTTCGTGTGCACTAGAGAAGACCTGCTCCCACCTTACACACACACACACACACACACACACACACACACATATATATATATATATATATATATATATATATATATATATATATATATATATATATATATATATATATATATATTTCTTTCAAACTATTCGCCATTTCCCGCGTTAGCGAGGTTGCGTTAAGAACAGAGAACTTGGCCTTTAAGGGAATATCCGTACCTGGCCCCCTTCTCTGTTCCTTCTTTTGGAAAAATGAAAAAAATAATGAGAGGGGAGGATTTCCAGCCCCCAGCTCCCTCCTCTTTTAGTCGCCTTCTACGACACGCAGGGAATACGTGGGAAGTATTCTTTCTCCCCTATCCCCAGGGATGATATATATATATATATATATATATATATATATATATATATATATATATATATATATATATATATATATATATATATATATAATGCTTGACCCCCGTTTCCCGCGTCAGCGAGGTGGCGCCAGGAAACAGACGAAGAACGTACCCATCCACTCGTATATATACATACACATACACAGACATATATATATATATATATATATATATATATATATATATATATATATATATATATATATATATATATATATATTTTTTTTTTTTTTTTATTTTTCAAACTATTCGCCATTTCCCGCATTAGCGAGGTAGCGTTAAGAACAGAGGACTGGGCCTTGAGGGAATACCCTCACCTGGCCCAATTCTCTGTTCCTTCTTTTGGAAAATTAAAAAAAAAAACGAGATGGGAGGATTTCCAGCCCCCGCTCCCATATATATATATATATATATATATATATATATATATATATATATATATGTACATATTCAAACTTGCTTGCCTTCGATCCATTCCTGGGCCACCCCATCCCACAAAGACACAGCATCACCCCGTTTCAGCGAGGTAGCGCTGGGAAAACAGACAAAAAAAGAAGGCCACATTCGTTCGCACTCAGTCTCTAGCTTTCATGAGCAATGCACCGAAACCACAGCTCCCTGTCCACATCCAGGCCCCTACAGACCTTTCCCTGGTTTACCCCAGACATTTCACATGCCCAGGTTCACTCCCTTGACAGCACGTCGTCCCCGGTATACTACATCGTTCCAATTCATTCTATTCCTTGCACACTTCTCACCCTCCTTTATGTTCAGGCCCCGATCGCTCAAAATCTTGATGTTCACAGCTCCTGAAAAGTCATAATTTAAGTTCTGTCCATGAATAGTGTTTCAGTTATTGAGCCTTAGAAATAAAGACTGATTTAGAAACAGTCATTCACTAAATCAGATTAGAATAAGAGACGTTCAAAAGTTGTTAGTCGGTCTCCAGGATATTGTGGAATCTCACCATTGTAAGAGAAGCGGTCACTGTAGGACACGAAGTAATAATGACAGTAATTTCTTATTAGCTGATTTTTTTTTTTTTTCTATTACTGGTATTTTACCATTTTTTTTTTTCTTTTTCGGACAGCGCGTCGTGTTCTTTATATGGATTTTGATTATTTATATTTCTTTTTTCTCTCTTTTCGTTATATTTTGGAGGTTCCAGTCACAGACGATAGGTCGCATCAAGGCCGGGCCTGAATTGAAATATGGTGAGGTTAAAGAAAGAGAAAATGACAAAGAAAATATTTACGAGTTTTGGAGTAACTGAAAAGCCTTTCTCTTAAAAAGTGTAAGGTCATAGGTATTGGAATTTACTGCCAGGGACATTTGTTGTGTAAATATGGAGCCAATAATTTCCTTTATTACCTTTTTTAAGTGAGCGCAATATTGCTTTTCAGTCATGAGTTATAGATCCCATGACATGCATAATTCCTTTGAAAATACCTTACCCCATTACGCACAAAAATATAAAATCTGTTTTTTTACCTTGATGATTCTGTCCGTATCCCTTGTTATGGAAGAAAGTACCCTTGAGGAAAAGTACACTTTCCTGTTGAATTGGTTGGGAGAGTTGAATGGATGTAGAAGTCTCAAGCTGGCGGAGGGGATCACCTTATGTAAAAATACATTGAAATTCTAGGTACGTGTGTGTGTGTGTGTGTGTGTGTGTGTGATTACTGTTCGTCTGTCGCGGGGAACAAGAGTTTGACACTGGTGTTGCCCCGCCTTTTAAACTTGTGTATATGCACCATGTCTTTACTCGTGTATATATACACTTACACACCCCTGCCAAAGACACTAATTGCTTAGTTTCATCCTTGACTGGATGTCTAGGCGTTGAATTATTCCATGATCTCTTTAACTTTCACAAATCTATTACTGTGTCTCGGGAAAGTCACAGATTCAACGGTCTAAATGTTTCTCCTGTGTGTTTGATGGCTATGGGCTAACTTGATGGTTCGAAGCAAACATTAGCAAATAATGCCAACCAGTGAACATCTCCTACGGTTAGAACTTTGGAGTTCACACAGACAAAATTAGACGGAAGAGACAACAGTTTATATTAGCAGAATATCGACAAATATTCAGAAGGTACGAGATGAACATCGAGTGAATAGGAGTTATGGACGGTTGTCAGAATTAGCTTCTCACTCACTTACTCCTCTTCACTATAGCTCGTTTTCTTTTTTCTCCTCACCCCTTTTCCTTACCACTCGTAAATTGAACATGGAGTGGCAACGGTTACAGTCTACGTGAAAATAGAAAAACTCATGTTAGTTCAAGTCTTTTTTCACATGAGGTAATATTTAGAGATTGTTATGCGTTGGTAGCGCTTATCAACCATTGTACTTTATACATAAGCTTTGTGGACTTTAGTCTTGTTTATCAACATCTGTAGTCATACGTAAGCTTTATGAACTTGACTAGTGACTGACTCAGCCAAAAGTGAAATCCGGCAGGGCGCGATTACAGACAGATGCGCGGGAACTTTCATCTGTTTGTGTGTCAAACAACAATAATCAAACGTGCGACTGTGGTTGGCTGTCGATTTATGGCACTTCGATTCTTCCTCTTTTGGTTTTCTGTAAGATGAAGATTGAGCATTTATTGTAGCTTCTGTGCCTTTTTCATTGTAACCACTTCCTCAAAGCACGAGATTTTGGTGTTTACTGTGAATGCGGTGATTACTAGGTTTATCAGCTCGAAACAAGTCACTGGAGGCTTAGGGAAATGAAACACGATAAGTTCACAAGTGCACTTTTGTGTAATATTCACATTATCAGGGGAGATACAAGAAATATATATATATATATATATATATATATATATATATATATATATATATATATATATATATATATATGAATATATGAAATAGTCTAATCATTTGCAATATTGTCCATCATATAAAGCAATGAGTGGTGGAGTGCCGAGGCGCGCGTGAGCGAGGCTGCGAGCTGACCAACCGGCTATCATCTTGCGTAGCTCAATGGTCGTGAGGGCTTCTTGCTCGCCTGCCTCGGTCACGTCCGCATGTGTACTCTTCACCTCTTGTTCACCTCCTGTATTCGCTACTGCTTTTGTTAAATAATATCTTTTTGTAAACCATTTGAGAGTGCTTTTTTACATCATTGCCTTTTTCGCTTTCTCCGTATCTTCTATCTCATAGTTTCTTTATTTTCATTCACTTTGTATTTCTTATGTTATCTTCCATTTCAACCTTCTCTTCAACTTCCGCTTACCATCATCTGTTTCGGCAAACAAGCTGCTTCCGTCCTTTGTCTACACAGCTGCCTCCTGGGTAGCCATCCCTGAAGCCTCGTCCGCCATGGAACTGTGTCCTGGTCATTGTACAAAGTACTGTAAATCAAACACTAAGACAACAGTAGGTTCTTTCTACGCACTGCAGACTAATTAGCTTCAGGTCATCACCCAAGACTTAGGTCCTAAGCTTCTCCTCATTTGGGTTGTGCAGCTAAAGGGAACATGTCTATTCTTTCTCGCTGTTCCTGTTTAAAACTTTGCACCTATCGTTATCAAAAATCGTTGGCTACACTTGGATACAATTTATGTTTCTATGATTCACTTAGCAGATTTAGATGTTCAGTGTCTGGTATGATTTTACCTCTCGGTTTTAATGTCTGCGAATTTTGATACTTTGCAACAAAAAATAATGTCACTCCGCAGGCGTTGGGGAACATCCTGGGTGTCACTTCTCTCCTGCTGTGAGGGAATCTTGGCTACTGATGTATCAGGGCTTCTGGTGGCTGGGTGTTTGCCAGCCCTGTACTGTCATTTTCATGATTAATATATCTCTGGTATTCAATTCAAACGGGATGTTTTACATGTCGACAATTATATTTGTGCACCACAAATGTCATCAGTTTTACCAACATATCTATTCATAGATTACTGCACATGACGTGCGCGTTTCAGACTGAGGTTCACATATTTTCACCTACGGGGTAATCTAACAGAGGGAGTTAAAGTTGCCACTTCAGTGATAAGGCCAAGAGATGTTAAGGCGATTATTAGATAATCCTGCTGGTGTATGTTACTCCTGGGAGAAGGGGTGAGGAGTTCGTCACGCAGCTAAACACGCTCAGAGAGGACAAACCCCGACTCATACAAACATGGCGGTGGCATAGATATAAGCATGTAGTTTGTTCTGTCTGGAAACTATAGATTATTTATCTTCAACTCTTGTGTATGATCGTCAGATACACCCTCACATTTTGGTTCAGAACCTTTTATTATTGGTGGGATTATACTCGGTTCCCATTTTATCAAGGGTTTCCAACTCTCCATCAGATGATCCAACATTAAGTTAATCCAGTCGGCACGGTTTCTCCCTCCTCCATGTCAGCAGGTTTATGTGATTATCTGTGATTTACTGAGCGAGTTTTACACTCGTATTGCCTCGCCTCTTGCATAAATTCACATCTGTATTCTTATATATATATATATATATATATATATATATATATATATATATATATATATATATATTATTATTTTTTTTATTACACTTTGTCGCTGTCTCCCGCGTTTGCGAGGTAGCGCAAGGAAACAGACGAAAGAAATTGCCCCCCACCCCCATACACATGTATATACATACGTCCACACACGCAAATATACATACCTACACAGCTTTCCATGGTTTACCCCAGACGCTTCACATGCCTTGCTTCAATCCACTGACAGCACGTCAACCCCGGTATACCACATCGCTCCAATTCACTCTATTCCTTGCCCTCCTTTCACCCTCCTGCATGTTCAGGCCCCGATCACACAAAATCTTTTTCACTCCATCTTTCCACCTCCAATTTGGTCTCCCTCTTCTCCTTGTTCCCTCCACCTCCGACACATATATCCTCTTGGTCAATCTTTCCTCACTCATTCTCTCCATGTGCCCAAACCACTTCAAAACACCCTCTTCTGCTCTCTCAACCACGCTCTTTTTATTTCCACACATCTCTCTTACCCTTACGTTACTCACTCGATCAAACCACCTCACACCACACATTGTCCTCAAACATCTCATTTCCAGCACATCCATCCTCCTGCGCACAACTCTATCCATAGCCCACGCCTCGCAACTATACAACATTGTTGGAACCACTATTCCTTCAAACATACCCATTTTTGCTTTCCGAGATAATGTTCTCGATTTCCACACATTCTTCAAGGCCCCCAGGATTTTCGCCCCCTCCCCCACGCTATGATCCACTTCCGCTTCCATGGTTCCATCCGCTGCCAGATCCACTCCCAGATATCTAAAACACTTCACTTCCTCCAGTTTTTCTCCATTCAAACTCACCTCCCAATTGACTTGACCCTCAACCCTACTGTACCTAATAGCCTTGCTCTTATTCACATTTACTCTTAACTTTCTTCTTCCACACACTTTTCCAAACTCAGTCACCAGCTTCTGCAGTTTCTCACATGAATCAGCCACCAGCGCTGTATCATCAGCGAACAACAACTGACTCACTTCCCAAGCTCTCTCATCCCCAACAGACTTCATACTTGCCCCTCTTTCCAAAACTCTTGCATTTACCTCCCTAACAACCCCATCCATAAACAAATTAAACAACCATGGAGACATCACACACCCCTGCCGCAAACCTACATTCACTGAGAACCAATCACTTTCCTCTCTTCCTACACGCACACATGCCTTACATCCTCGATAAAAACTTTTCACTGCTTCTAACAACTTTCCTCCCACACCATATATTCTTAATACCTTCCACAGAGCATCTCTATCAACTCTATCATATGCCTTCTCCAGATCCATAAATGCTACATACAAATCCATTTGCTTTTCTAAGTATTTCTCACATAAATTCTTCAAAGCAAACACCTGATCCACACATCCTCTACCACTTATTGATCGACCAGCCTTGGTTTGGGTATTGGCCGACTACCGCATCCAGGATTCGAACCCATGCGGGTCCGGTCCCAAGCTGGCCCTTGCTGATTCATGGTCAGGGTGTGTGAGTTGTGTGTAAAGACTCACCTGGTCAAAGGATGGCACGGGCTCTTGCCATGGTCATTCCCTTCTCTGCTGATTGTTGGCACAGCACGGGTGTGTGGGCGTGTGTCTGAGTATATATGAACATGCAGGTGAACGTGTGTGTTGTGTAGTTGGTTAGTTTGTTGGGCTTAACGGCCAGCGACCTATGAGGAATGTCATTAGTCGTGAGGCTCAGTTGTATTTCGCGTATGTACTGGTTGGTACTTATTGGATTGGTAAGCCTGAGAGAGGGCAGAGTTGCACGTTAAACAGCAACAATACTTTATTGGATAGGATATAAAAGATGAGGTAACCGAGGGCAATGGGCTACTGGAGGTGGAGGATTATGGTAAAGAAAAGGTAAAGTCAGGCAGGTCGAGTAATACGAGACAGGCTAGGTAGGGGTCCTGTGATGCTGGTGATGATAGGTGGTGTCAGATGGAGCAGGTAGGAGAAGTGCGTGGCTGCCGAGTCGAAGTGGAATTCCTGTAGGAGGTGTGGAGGTCCCACCGAGACCTTCAGAAGGTGGACGTCATAGATGAGGCACCACAGTGAAACCTGCTAGGAAGATGAAAATGTCAGGAGTCACGATGGGACGTCTACTGACGGAGATACCAAAGGGCGGCTTAAGCCTGAAGTCACATCGCCAAGACTTAAGGTACCGGAGTGGTCCACTTGTCTAGTGATGAGTCAACTGCCTGACTGATGATTGGCTGCGGTGATACCTGGGTATTTAAGAAGCGATGAGGTCAGGTTTGTGACGGGTAGCTATGCCCAAAGGGAACCAGAGATGTTGAAGTAGAAAGATACAAGTTTCTGAGTATTCTGCTGGGGGACTTGAGGTCAGGTCACCTATGATGACAGTGGCAGCTTTTGATCTACTGCCGCTTACATCGAGCGTGGGTGTCAGGGATTAATGTTGCAGGTGCAGACGTGTAGGGAAGGCCACCATACACATTCTTCCCAAGATTATTAGGTCAAGTGAGGTCACAGGCTGTCACCCAGTTAATGGCGACGTCATCAAGGCGACCTTGGGTCACTACATGTGTGATGACTGGGCCAACAGCACCTCACATGACTGCTGACACGTAGTTGTCTTACGATACCAGTGGGAGTAGAGCGAACAATAACCAGGGTTAGGTCTGGTACAGGCTCCTGTCAACAACAGCTCTGTGTGTATGTGTGTGTGTGTGTGTGTGTGTGTGTGTGTGTGTGTGTATGCTTTATGTCTGATAGGGGCTTCTGTCAATAATATCCCTGTGTGTGTGTGTGTGTGTGTGTGTGTGTGTGTGTGTGTGTGTGTGTGTGTGTGTGTGTGTGTGTGTGTGTGTGTGGCTCTCGTCAGCGACGGCCCCGTTCTTGGGTGAGTCATTGCTCGTTCAGGTCGCGTGTATGTGTGCTCGGAGTGCCATTACTGGCACAGGGCGGCCCGCAGGTAACTGTGGTGCAGTGGGCTCTTTGGTAAATGTGTGTATGTGTGTGTGTGTCTGTGTGTTTGTGTGTACAATGTAAAGGAAGAAGTCCTACAATCTCCCATTTATATTTTTTTCTTTCCCCAAGTTAGCCTGATTCATTGATGTTGTATCTTTCTCGAAAATGAGCATTTAGATCATTTCATCATAAATATCTCTCAGAAAAAAGGAAATAGTAAGGATTAAGGACACCGCAAGTTTCATCTTACTGCTATTGTCACACTATATGAAAAGTGCGAATTACATTTACATGGTCTGCTAAAGATGTTGCTCATCACGGAATACTCCTATAACAACTGCCGTTGGAGGTCTCATGATGTGAGAACACATACGAATGAATTATATACATACATATATATATATATATATATATATATATATATATATATATATATATATATATATATATATATATATATATATATATATATGTATATATATATATTCCTAAGAGTCCACGGGGAAAATGAAACACGAAAAGTTCCCAAGTGCACTTTCGTGTAGTAATCACATCATCAGGGAAGACACTAGAGAGAAATATAACAGTCACTTGATATACAACGAAGAGACGTAGCTAGGACACCATCTGGTATATATATATATATATATATATATATATATATATATATATATATATATATATATATATATATATATATATATATTTGAATTACTTGATCACTGTTTCCCGCGTCAGCGAAGTTGCGCTAGAAACAAACGAAGAATGGCCACATCCGCTCACATCCATCTCTTGCTGCCATGTTTAATGATACAGCTCCCTATCGACATTGATATATATATATATATATATATATATATATATATATATATATATATATATATATATATATATATATTTCTTTTCTTTCATACTTTTCGCCATTTCCCGCGTTAGCGAGGTAGCGTTAAGAACAGAGGACTGGGCTTTTGAGGGAACATCTTCACCTGGCCCCCTTCTCTGTTCCTTTTTTTTGGAAAATTAAAAAAGAAAAAAATAAACGAGAGGGGAGGATTTCCAGCCACCCGCTCCCTCCCCTTTTAGTCGCTTTCTATGACACGCAGGGAATACGTGGGAAGTATTCTTTCTCCCCTATCCCCAGGGATAATATATATATATATATATATATATATATATATATATATATATATATATATATATATATATATATATATATATATATACCTGCGTGTCGTAGAAGGCGACTAAAAGGGGAGGGAGCGGGGGGCTGGAAATCCTCCCCTCTCGTTTTTTTTTTTTTTTGATTTTCCAAAAGAAGGAACAGAGAACGAGGCCAGGTGAGGATATTCCCTCAGAGGCCCAGTTCTCTGTTCTTAACGCTACCTTGCTAACGCGGGAAATGGCGAATAGTATGAAAGAAAAAAAAAAAAAATATATATATATATATATATATATATATATATATATATATATATATATATATATATATATATATATATATATATATATATATATATAAACCAAGCATTGCAACAAATTCCTGGGACAATCACATTTCTTCTTGATTAATTGAGATTACAGTGAAATTTTATGTGAATCATATCAATAATCAATGTAATCATGACAGAGTCCACCAAACCTATGGTCCTTCGTCCCCGGCATCATAAGGTGCTAAAAAACTCCGGATTCTCGCCTGACTCTACTGCCAATCAGAGGGAGGGCTCAGACAGTTGTAGTACTGGCCCCTCCCACGACCTTTCCCTCTCTGTTAGACCTTCCTCTTTTTTCTCTCTAGTAACCTCTCTTTTGTTGAACACCATCTTTTTAGTACTTCTGATATCGTACTTCTCTCTAAGATCCACTTGTCTAATAATGTTCCTGCAAGCCAACCTTTTTCATATCCAATTATAATCTCACTCACGATTCCAGTGAAGAGATGTCTGTGCTTATTGCAATTTCAACACACCTGTTGCACGTCTCGAGGATCTTGAGTCCCTACAGTTTAATGTTATCTGACTCAAGGTCTGTTTCCCAGCTACCACGAGTTTCCTTCGTTTGGCCTACTGCTTCCGTAGTATTACAAACTTTATATTAGATTGTGACATCCTTTCACCCGCAAGACAAGATCCTCTACGAGGGGAATTTCAATGTCCACCACAGGAATGATTGAATTCCTTCCATGTGGACAGTGAAGGGATTGAAGCCCTCCCGTTTCCATTGTCAGTGATATACGTAGAGCTAATTATCTCCTACCGAACCCATATTCCTGACCGCTGTGGCCACTCTCCTTATATTCTGGATCTGTGTTTCACCTCAAATCCTCCGCGTTGTAACTACACAATCTCGCCCCCAGTTGGTTCACCTGAACGCACACTCATAAATGTATCTACTTTGACGGCACCTCCCCCTTCAGCAGCCCCTTCCGAACGTAGATATTGTCATCTCAAAGCCTGACACGAATAACTTGCGGAAATTCTCTTCTGACTTTCCTTGTGTGGTATTACGGTCTCTTAAGTGGTGATGTTGCTGCCTTCGCCAAACGCACCCCAGAGGTCATTGTAGTAGGTATGGAAACATTTATCCCCTCTTCTAGCTAGACGACCTCTTCTTCCACTCCATGGTTTAACCGTTCCTGTTCTAAGGCCATTCAGGTAAAGGGTAAGGGATACCGGGTGAGGAAAATTTTTCTTTCCTCCGACTCCCTTTCAGCAGTTATCACTACCCGTAATCATTGCAAGTACATTATTCGAGACGTAAAGTGTTCTTTCATTCAAAGGAAGTGCGATAACTTTCCCCCGTCATCTACTGATATGTCTTTCCAGTCTTTGACTAAGGGCATCTCTAACTTGTGTCGCTCTACCTTTCCTTCACTTTTCCTTTCTGACGGCACGATAGCTGTCTCTTCTACAGATAAAGCAACTCTCTGCGGTTCCCTTTTTTCCTCTAACTCTACATTGTATAATTCTAACATTTCCTCACCTCCTAATGCTGTTCTTACTAATCCCATGTCTCTTCCCATGATGGCTTTTGGAACTTTCCCAAAAGCGCTTCTCTCTCCGGACACAGGCAAGGCTTATGGTCCTGATGGCATCCATCCCCGTGTACTGAGTGTGCCACTGAGCTTGCTTGTCTTTTCAGTTTCTGCTTAAAGCCAGAAGTTTCCCTTCTTCTTGGAAGCATGCATTGGTACGTCACATACCAAAGAAAGGTGACCGTTCTAATCCACTAACTATCGTCCTGTTGCTTTGAATCCCTCCTCAACTTCCATGTCCTCATACATCTCGAATCTCACAGTCTTCTCTCTGATTATCAACATGGTTTCCTTAAGGCGAGATCCACTTGTGATATAGTTTCCAATCTTACTAATGCCTAGTCATCATCTCCGGAAGTTTTAGGTCATGTGTAGATGCCCTTGGTATATCCAAAGCTTTTGACAGAGTGTAGCCTCGGGGTCTCATTTCTAAGCTGTCGTCTTAGTTTCCCTCCCTAATTCTGTTCCCTCTTTTCTAGCTTCCTCTCTGACCAATCCATCACCGTAGTTGCTGATGGGTTATTTTCTTCCTTATTCTCCATCAACAGCGGTGTTCCTCAAGGTACTGTCCTGTCTCCTACACTTTTTCTTCTTTTTATCAACGATTTTCTTTCCTTCGCAAATAGCCAAGTGCACTCATACGCTAACGACTCGACGTTGTATTCCTCGTCATCTTTTAGTTCTACTTCTTTTACTCGATCTGCATCTAGTCTCGACGCAACGTCTTCAGTAAACTCAGATTCATACAGGATATCTCTCTGGGGTTGAAGAAATTTTATTAAGTTTAATGCATCCAAGACCCAATTTCTGCCCATCTTTCTATCGTAAATTCCTCACAATTTTCCTCTTTTCTTCGACGTTTCTGTAATTACATCTGTTGACTCAATGAACGTATTGTAACATCCACTCTGCCTTATAACCCCATGTTACGGAAATAGCTAAGAATCCCTCAGAGAAACTGGGAGTCCTTTTTACATATCGAAATTTCTTTTCTTCTGAATAGTTGCTCCATTTATTCAAAGGATTCATTCGTCCTTGTATGAAACATTGTCTTCACTTTTAAAGTGGTTCTATCTCTGCATCCTTACTTGGCTGAGTTGAGTCGAAAGCGGTCCTACTTATAGATTGTCCCAGGCTAAGTTCAAAACTTGACCTATTTACTCGATGCTGCAATGTTGGATCACTTTCCCTCTTCTGTAGGTATTACTTTGGTTTTTGCTCCCGAGGGCTGGCTGCTTACGTGTCCCCACCACTAGCCAGACCACGCAATACTCGGCAAGCTGCTGCGTTACATGATATCTGTTTGGCTGTTGGCAACTCAAGAGTGGACCGTTTTGATAACTTTCGCTCCCTACGCTTTGAAGCTTTGGAACTCTTTACTCTTTCATGTCTTTCCCAATAACTACGACCTGTCATATTTTAAAAGAGGTTTTCTTCGTCCTCCAAAATTCGTAAATGCCTTCCCTTGTTTCTTCTTTCTCCCTTTTATTTTCCTGTGTATACTTCAATTAAGGTCCGGCCTAGATGTAGACTTTTGTCCGTGACTGGAGCCTCCAACGTAAAAAAAAAAAAAAAAAATAATAATGTTACCTACTTCCTGTAATATCCACAATACGATTGGGTCAGATATCCATCCGAGCGAGTCATTTAGGCCATTCAGGTCCTTTGCTGTAAATCCTGTGGTCGAGGTCAGGTCATTCATATTTCCAGGTGTGGTTGTGGTAACCAGTCCTGCCATGCGATTTATATGTTGATTTGGTGAAAACGCTAATAACTTTATTCTGTCGCATATACAGATATCTGTTTGTCTGTCTATCTAACGTATCAGTAACGTACAAATGAGTCTGTGGGGTAATCGTTTACATACATGTACAGCTGACGATATGTCACAGAGGTGTCAGTAATAAAATGCCACTGAGAGTTTAGATATCACTTATTAGCTCAGGCAGCCTGGGTGATGGATGACAACTTTATTGGAACGGTTTGAGTTGTCGGTTCTGCTTTTGACAATTTAGCTCAGAGATGTGGGTCTTAATGGTTTGCCTTCAACATTTCGCGTCTGTCAGTTTAGTTTTGACAGTTGGCCTCTTGAATGTTTCGGTTTAAGAGTTTAACACTGTGGTAATTTTGTGTCTAACAAATCTTCTTTGAAGGTACGTTAAATTTATAGAGTGCACCTTAGATATGAGATAAAGTATATATATATATATATATATATATATATATATATATATATATATATATATATATATATATATATATATATATATATATATATATATGTGTGTGTGTGTGTGTGTGTGTGTGTGTGTGTGTGTGTATTTGATGAATAGGTGTAGGAGCGAAGTTCTCATAAATATTTCTTAGGCGTATCATTCATTCTATCAATACGTTCGTATACAGGGACGTTAGCAAGTATATCGAGTTTTTAACTCTTCTTGTCTTCTTTAATTACTTTTTAATGTCCTCTTTTATCTTTAGTTTAATTTTAGTGTCTCTATTTTACCTTCTGTCTACATACTTGTCAACTGTACCTATTTTCATGCAACACGCGAACAACAAACTAGTCTTGGTGGTTGACTTGAGGAGACGCGTCGATCACGAGCGGCGAGACGGTGACGAGGCTCGGTAGGAGGTGTGCTTCCACCACAGCTAAATCCGTACTTTTGGAGGGCTTACTCTACCCATGACACCGTCTGGGAGTACCATAAATCTTGCTTCCTTAACATCATGTTAGAAAGGAACTAAGGTACTCATTTATTATTTTCAATTCATTTCATTGGACTCGTATCGCTTCCAGCGATCGTGGTGCCCACTATGGTCCCATTTACGTTGTCAGCAGCGCATATCACGGTTCCCAGTAATCCATGGTCATGTGGGTGTAATCCCTGTCTGGCAACTTAGACGGCACAACATTAACGTCACCAGAGCCACGCGGTCCGTCCGACCTGTGGCTGTGACGACGTCTGGCGGGCAGTTGTTGCTGGCGCGCGAGGGAGTACGGTGGACAGCTGGGACCCTCCGCACTGCCCAAGGAAACTTTGCAATGGCAAATTCTGACCTTGACACCATCTGTCGTTGACTTTTCCTAAAGTGTTAGTTATACGATTTTTTTTTTTGCACTCGTCTGTATCAAGCAGTTGACGAATCCTTTAAAGATAAGATCGCTAAGTGTTCAACTTCTCAAACAAGTACTGTTAACAGCCAAACTCAATGCAATATTCGTAATGGCATCCGGTAAGTACGTTATGAGAGGATGCGCCGCATGATTGGTATATTTTGTTCAACTTGTCTCATGACAGCTTCCTCTTCCGGTGCTCCCACAGTGTACGTTGTGGCTGCGGCGTTGAGTGCATGATTGAAGACCCATTGTGACCAGGCCTGACCACCGGTGAGGCAGGAAGCGACCCACGCCTTAATGCAGCCATGTGTGTAGGGGGCGGGGGAGGGATGTGTGGGCGGCTGCCTCTGTGTCTGGTGGGGGTGTGCGCTTGCTGCTTGCTTGCAAACTTTTTTTTTTTGTGGTGGTGTTCTTACTGTTCTCGACGTTGATATTGATCTGCAGACATTGTAGTTATGCCGTTGTGGTGAATGTACTTTTTATCACTAGTTATTTTGTGCTATGTAATGTATTATTTGTATCCTATAGTCAGTGTACATATTAGTTTGAATATAGCTGGTGTCTCTGTTTATCTTTTAATGATTCTAGATGAGGGTACACGGTCATCTTAGCTCCCTTAAGACAGCGATCATATATTCATCTTGTATTACAATTGTGCAGATGATTTGTACATGGGCAAGTGCATGCGTGTTGTATTCATACATTGGCATATTCATATGCGGTTTAGTCTTCCTGGAATCGTTACGCGTGGTGTGCATAGGTACCCCTGACAGGTGGTTTTATGTCTGCTTGTGCATGCATGCACGTATTTTGTGCGTGTCACACACACCTTGGCAAGTGTAGCGGAGGTCGAGGCAGACGGACGGCGCCGCTAATACGGACGGTCTGGGACTCCCGCCACCAGGCACGCCCACTTCTCTCCACCAGGTGCACTGCATAGCTCGGTCCGCCATGAATCATGGTTAAAAGGGAATTGTGGTCGCTCACTACTACTTGTCAGATGAGAATATTAATCAATGAACCTGTTATGAGCAGCCAAGCCTGCGTTTAGATGAGAATCCTAATCTTTAAAGATTGTGCGAGGGTTTAGACCAGCCGATCACAGTCAACAAAGAATCCTGACCATTGTTCGCTGAGCTGGAATCGTGATTATTCGAGGATCTAACTGTAGAGTAAGTTGGGCTGCATCGAACGCTGCGTGACGTGAAACTTATAGTTTGCCTGCTGGTGTCGTAAAGAATATTTTAGGGCGTTTCTGAATTAACACAAGGTGTCCTCAAACCACGAGGCCGGAGTAGCCTAGCTGTACGAGTCTCCTCGGTTACTGCTTTCTGTTGAGGGTTCTAAATCTTGCGAGGTTACAAATGCTGAAACCTGTAATAGGAGTCAGGGGGATACGCTGTGACGATGGTTTTATATTTTCTTCAATGTTTGGTAATTCATCAGGGTAGGTTATTCCGTGTTTGCAGGTTGTTTAGATCACTTGGTAATTTATCAGGGTAGGTTATTTCGTGTTTGCAGGTGGTTTAGATCACTTCGATCCTGTTGCCGTAATTGCTATTCACTTACCATTAGAATTGGTGGGTGCATGTGTGGTTATAATTTTTGTCAAGTGATTTAGCAACAAGACTACAGTGATGCCTGTTGTATAAACGTATGTTTTGAAGTGACGTATTGTAGCAATAAACATCTGGCTCGCCTGATGTAGAAAAATAAATCAACACAAAGAACCAGAATGTTGTTCTAGGCGATCAAGGGACCTAATCCAAGCTGCCTAATATCTCCCTTCCTTTGGCATCTCTCTGGACATCGCCTCCTTGCTAGATCTGCATACAATTTTGCCGTAACGTAACGTAACTGGCCTAATAAAGAGATGAATGATTAACATATGCCTGACGCAAAATAATCTCTTCTTTGTAATCGTGATATCATGTAGACGTAGCTTTGTGTAGGGAAAATGGTGAGTGATGCAGGTCTCTTAACACATCTAGATATCGGAGTCACGCTGGGCTGCCTGGTGATATTTTGTTCATTATTTCATCTTTCTTTTAGAATTAAGATCTTTAACTTTTCTTACTAATGAACCAGTATTGTCTGTAACCAGTCCAAGAAAAGTCTCATAAAGTTTAGTTGAGGTTCATCAATACCTAAATTGGGGTTTTGGGCAGAAACACGCTTTTGTACGCTATTCTAATCCATCAGCCTACTTGGAATTTACTTAAGACAGCGTAAAGCTGCTAGGACGGATGCGTTCAGATACAGATTACCATATCCTATTTGAAAAAGTAAATAAGGAAAATGATTAGTGTTCTCTTCATCTTCGCGCGCTGTAATCCTTTATGCAAGGGATTTTAGTATACAACGCTAGGATTGGTTAGTCTCTACACAAGATGAAGCTGGTCGAGTCGAGACCTTTTCCTTTTCCCAACTTAACGATCTGGATCAGATAATTAAACACCCGACACCGAGTTCCCAACCGTCACGACCACTCTTCCAACAAACTCGTTCTCTCTTTTCCGTGAAACCTCCCACTGTTAATACACTCTTTACCCCTAGGGTCCTCCGACCACAATTTTATCTCTATTACTTCTAATTAGGTACACCAACCTTGTTCCTCATGAAATGCCAACTCTGTCAGTAGAAGTGCTCAGCGATCATCTCTCCTCACTTTTTTAAGTGACTGTTCGTAGGATGGGTAGTGCTTCAGCTGCGCTGATCGCATATCGGAGGTTATCTTAGCTGGAATGGAGTTCTGTGCTCTTTTAACTCATGTTAAAGCCCATCTCAAAGAAAGGAGAGCGTTGTAAATATTGGAATTAACGCCCCACTACTCTCGCTTCTGAGCTCTCCAAAGCCTTTGAAAATCTTAACTCTCATTTTCTCAAACACATAGAATCTAATTCCCTTCATTTTGCTCAGCATCATGGCTTTTGCGATGCAAGGTCTGCGTATAATGTCTGATCCTCCCTCCAGAGAGGTTTTGGTGAATCTTTCGCAGTGGTATAAGCTTGCTTTCTAGACTTACTTCCTTTGACTTTTCTGCTTCTCTCTGTTCGCTAATGCATAGCTTCCTTTCTGGCCGGTCCGTTGCAGTAGTCACTGATGGAGCGACTTCCGCCGCTTATCCTATCAACATTGGTGTCCCGCAGGCTCTGTCCTATCGCCTACTCTCTTTCTTCTCTTCGCAAATGATCTCTCTTCATTATCTAATCCTCTTCACTCTCACGCTGTAATTCCACTCTACATACTTCGTGATTTTTTCTCAACTCCTCTCTCCAATACTCGTTCTCTTTCTGATACTGAACACATTTCGTCTCTTAATTCGGACTTCTGCAATGTCTCAGAATAGGGAAGCTTGAAAATAGTTAAATCCAATAATGCTAAAACGCATTTTTATCTGTATCTTTCCTGAATGTCACTCGTTTCCCTCTGTTCAATTTTAAAGCGTCACAATCAATCTCGGCAATAACATAAACATACCACATCCTCCACGCTATCCCAGGAACCCCACATAACATTACAAAATCTGCTTCCCAGATCCTGAAGATGTTGTATCTCTGGCGTAGGTAATTTCTCTCATGAGCAATTATTCTTTTATTCATAGGGGTCTCATTCGCTCGAGCACTGATCGCTGCTCACATGCCACCTTTTTTTTACCAGTTTGAGTGGAGGCAAAAGCGGTCCGTTTCATGATTTCTCCAGGCATCACGACTCTCTCATCATTCCTTCCCCTCCACCTCTACGTTTCTGTCCTTTACCTATTCTGCGTGTATTATGCTGACCACTGCACTCGTGAGGTGTCTGCATATGTCCTCGCCACCAAGGCTTGGACCTTGTGGCTCTCGCCTGGCTGCTGCTTCCCATAGTTTCTGTGTGGAGACCAGACACACGAGGCTTGACCTATGAGGCCTCTTCCTTCCTTGGAACAACGAAGCCGTGGAATCTTCTTTCAGTCATCTCTCCTATTCCGATAACCCATCTACCTTTCAGAGTCAGGTATGCAAACATCAGAGGAATTCTGATTAACATCATTCATTTTCTTACCTCATCTGCCTTTCACACAAGTTGGCCATGATTAGGGTACATTTTGTTCGTACCTTATCAGTCAGTAAACACACACACACACACACACACACACACACACACACACACACACACACACACACACACGTTGGAAACTCCATTCACGAACAAAAGTCCACATCAAGCCCGGGCTTTACTGGAAATATAGAGGAGATATGATAGGGATAAGGAAAAACAGCAGGAAATGTATTAACAAACTTTAGAGGAAGTGAAAAAACTTAGTCTTGTAGAACGTACCAGATCGTAGTTATTGGAAAAGACATGAGAGGGTAGAGAGTTCCAAAGCTTCGAGGTGTATGGAAAGAAACAGTTATCAAAACGGCCCACCTTTGAATTGCGAACCACACAGTAATCATGTGACACAGCAGCTTGTCGAGTATTGCGTGGTCTAGCTAGTGGTGGGGACACATGAAGCTACCTCTCGGGAGCAAAAACCAAAGTGATAGCTATAAAAGAGGGGAATTGAGCCAACATTGAGGCATTGGGCAAGCGGGTCTAGCTTTGAAGTTAACCTGTAAGAGTTAAAAAGTCGGACCACATTTGACTCAACTCTGTCAAGTAAGGATGCAGAGCCAGAACCACCCAAGATGTGAGAGCGGTATTCTATACAAGGACGAACCAATCCTTTGTATAAGCGGAGCATCTGTTTAGAAGAAAAGAAATTTCGACTACTAAACAGGACTCCCAGTTTCTCAGAGGCAGACTTAGGTATTTCCGCAGTGTGGTTTCTGAAAACGTTGGATGTTTTAGTAATACCAAATATGTTCAATGAATCAAGAGATAGAAATACAGAACCGTCAAAGGAGAGACGAGATTTATGTGGAGTTCTCGATTGAGAGACGGGAAGAAACTGGGTCTTAGAGGCGTTAAACTTAACCAGATTTCGTTCATCCCACTGAGATATCCTGTCCAAGTCTGAGTTTATTGAGGAAGGTGTGTCGAGAGGAGATGCAGATCGAGTGAGAGAACGAGCAGAATTGAATTAGTGGAAGAATGCAGCGTTGAGTCGTTAGCGTGAGAGTGTACTTTGTTATTTGTGGAAGAAAGGAAATCGTAGATAAAAAGGCGAAAAATGTGTAGAGGACAGGACAGAACCTTGAGGAACACCGCTGTTGATGGAGACAGGGAGGGGCTGATCTATCTATAACCACGGAGATAGATCGGCCGGAGAGGAAGCTGGAGAAGGGAAAGGGAAGCCAAAAGAGGGGAGCTTGAGACGTCACCCCAATGCCACACCATCAGAAGCTTTGGATACGTCAAGGGCAACTACATGGGACTCCCCAAAATCTTTCAGGAATGATGATCAAGCATTATTAAGATAAGAGTATCATTAGTGGATCTCGCCTTACGGATCCATACTGATGTTCAGAGAGAGAACTGTGAGATTCAAGATGTTTAAGGATATGGGATACGAGAAGGGATTCAAAGACTTTGGAAATGGTAGATATCAAAGCAACAGGACGATATTTAGACGGGTTAGAACGGTCACCCTTCTTAGGGATGGGCTGTACCAACGAATGTTTCCAAGAAGGAAAGGGCACTGTTTTTTTTAACAGAAGCGGAACAAACGAGCAAGCACAATTGCAGTTCAAAAAGAGATTTCAGGGGGGTGAAGGAATGTTAGTGTAATCGAAGGTGGAGTTAGAGGAGAAATGGGAACCAAAGAGACTTGCTTTTTCTACGGGAGAGACAGTTATAGTACCGTCAGAACGGGAAAGTGAAGGAAAAGTAGAGCGACAAAGGTTGATAGCGATACCCTTAGCTAAAGACCAGAGAGACGTATCTAAGGATGACGAGAAGTTATCGCGCTTCCTTAATTGAGTAAGGGAACGCTTTGCCGAGCCCGGTATGCCTGATCCCTTGCCTGAATGGCCTCAAAACACGAACGGTTGAACCAAGCATTGGATGAAGCGGTCGTGTTGGAAGAAAAGGGGATAAGTGCTTCCATTCCCTGCAACGTTAACCTCAGCTTTGTATTTGGGTGGGACAGAAGCATCACCACTTAGGAGGCAGTAATTTACCTAAGGATAATCACTTATAAGTTAATGATTCACCTGTAAATCAAATGGTCTTTTACGCTGCAGTAGGAAAAAGTCCACGTTCCCGGAGCAACATAACGCGAGAATTAAGTTATTGGCTCCTAAGGAAAAAACGAGCCGGATTGGTCTAATTCGCTTGGAGACAAGTGTTGCGTATATGAATACATGATTAGTGGTTGTTATTTTCCTCGTATGTTCGCGTGAAAGAGAAAATTCATCTTCATATGGACACTGCAACCAGAGCGTCCAGTGACCCGTTCAGCACAAGAGTTTCGGCGAGGCCGCTGACAATGGGCACATTATCGCCTGTCGACCAGCAAGCAGAAGGATATAGTTAATGTCCGGCTGACGCTTGTGAAATACAACTGACCATAGGCTGGTTGGTCGGCCAGTACGCTTGTGCTGGGTGATACTCACTCTCCTTACCGTACAAATAGTGACTACACAAAGATTTTCTTTGACAACTAAATCATGTAAGTGCTCTTCACGTTGGACCACTTATATCAACTTGTTGATAAGATATAGATGGTGAGAAGTTTCATTATGTGGCAGTGATGGTCGAGTACTCGGCAGCCTATCGCGCACACCTCACTTGTGACTGGTGTGGGAAGCCTTCCTGGTGCTGGGTTTTATTTGTTGCCGATGATTTGTAGCGAGTTTATCCTTTTTTGGTATACTGTTGCCTGAATACAGCCACTAACTGTAGTGAAAAGATTATTTGAAGGTTGCTCTTTCCCTCTCGTAATTTAGAATTATATAGTGGGTGATGTGAAGTAAACTTTGTGAAGAACTGTGGGAATCTCGATCGATTGGTGTTCATGGCGTTAGACCTACACCACTTGTGGTATAACCACAAGAGATCCATGGTCAGTAACTTAATAGATTCTATCAGTGGTATAACCAATTACAATTTCTTTAGCTACCACTGTTTCAAACGCTTGGGACAGGTTAGTTATACTCCTGTGGGCATCAGTGCTGGCGTTGCCCTATATCGATAACAAATAGCGATACTAAAACTATGTAAGGAATAAAAAAAATCTTGAACTACAATGAAGCTTAGTTTAGTAAAGGCGGGGAATTACAGTATGCTCGTGGACGAATTGAATTCATAATTCACAGAAGTTATGATGCTCCAGCGCAACTCTCAATCTTTTACATTGGCGTGAGATCAGCACTTTGCCCACGTTTGAACGTCTTGTAACAACAAACGCACGTCATTTTTGCGTTGATCATCGTCATTATTCCTTTGTGCTGATGATTTAACAGCTCAGAGCTTAATATATTATATACTGTGTTAAGGGCGTGGCTGTTGAATCCATTAAGATCCCGCGGGCTTGGCCCGTAAAGAAGCTTGGTTTATATCTCACCTGTGTAGTATATGCTTTATTCAACGACTCAGGTCTTTGGTATTTAATAAACTGTGATAAGTGTAAAAGTCACTTTGCTACTTTATGAAATACATTCTGAATTCATGTGTGTGTGTGTGTGTGTGTGTGTGTGTGTGTGTGTGTGTGGAATATAACCTGAACAGTTCGTATAGATTCTATTGACCATTCACAGACTCACTTTGCAAATACGATTTCAAAATTCACATCAGCTGTAAGCAGGTAGCAGGTCATAGCGCGTCTCAGTCTGGTTTTCCCGGTCCTCATGACCGTGTTTGGGGATGAAGGCTGGTTGGTTGGTTGGTTGGTTGATTGGTTGGTTATTTAAGTTTATCTACTGCCAGAGTCATTAACGTCAACGCCAAGTTATGATCACCAGTCAAAGACTTTTGAACTCGTCCTTCACATGCTCAAGATAATTCTAAGACCATACACGCTTTCACTGGTATATATGTGGCCCTTGGCGCCTCTAATGTAGCCTGAAATTCTTAGTTTTACGAAGATATTTGTGATCAACGAGAAGCCAAAAAAAAACATGCTTAAGGACCGTGTTGCTATCAATGATTATTTTCGATGTGTTTATTGATGGTCTCTGATGATAATAAAATCCCTCGCCATCAAAACGTGTGATAGAAAACTATAAAGGTATCAGACCTGATCTTCCCGGGGGGAAAAAGCTTTTTTCATGACTAGAAAGTATAAGAAACAGAAGGAAACATTTTGATTTTCGAGCTAGAGGGAGAACGCTGTTGTCCTGAAGGGATCCTTCTAGGGAAAGAACCCAAACCAACGTCTCTATTTTTCATTACTGTCTAGAATTGGTTATCTTGAGGAAGAAAAGTTTGGCAGTGTTTTTGAGGACTCTCAATGAAACACTGTTTTTGACATTTGCTTCCATATTGTGTAACCGAGGCACTGGTGCTGGTGCATGGGAATAATGGTGTTTTTGTTTAATCCGATGATTCATGAATTTTGAAACCCGAAGGTTCGTTAGTACGAATTTTGAGACTTCTGTGAGACTCTACACAATGAATGAAATCAAAATTCCGTTCCACAGTTTTATACTTTCATAAATAAAAAAAAGAATGTATATATATATATATATATATATATATATATATATATATATATATATATATATATATATCCCATACATCCACATATACATACATATACATACACAGACATATATACACATGTACGTATTCATACTTGCTTGCCTTCATCCATTCCTGTCGCTACCCCGCCACACAAGAAATAGCATCTCTCTTAACTGACGTATATTCTTGAAGTTCAGAACTACAGCAGAGTAACGGGTTCATATTGGATTTACTTCCTCCATATATTGATGCTAAACGGAGTCTATCTGGTGCTTAATGAATAGAGTATGGACTAAAGTAAGAGCCTAATCTGCCCGTTCAATTCCGCTTTAGAGCGTATGAAAAATGTCAGATACAAACATCTTCCACGTAATTATTCCGTTAAACGCGATAGAGATTTTCCTCCATAAACGTTATGTTTTCGCTTGATTTTTTTAGTTAGATTAGGTTGGGGTGATGCAGAAATTCTTCAAATTTAGTTTATTTTTTTTTCAAAAACTTGAATCATGTGATTGATCCAGTTACTTCCATACTCCCATGGGATGTCATTGTCTACTGTCATCCTTAAAAAGCGATATGTGTTGTGGGTGTTTTCTGACGCAAGATTTATTCATCGCCATGGATAAGTGGAGAGTAGGAGACTTCTCTCACTTGTTTTAAAACTGTCATTTATCTGCGGGCGTCCTGGAAGTATAATTTGACCCAAAATTTTGACCTACGTGGTACAGATTCGAACCAAATGACTTTTGGACACCGTGAGTATCAAAATGAGAGAGAAAATTAGCCTTGCAAAATGACACGTTAGGGAAAGGGTTAGTTACAGTGCCCGTTTTGTGTTCATGCGATACAGACCACCTTCTTAGGAAAGGATTATCTGTCCGGCATTACCACAGAGGAGGCCTTGTGGCCCAGCCACCTTAACTGTAAATGAGTTGTCGGAAAGTATGAGGTTAGTGAATGCTCCACACAGGTCATGTATAAGGGAGAGTGAAGACCCCTCCCTGGTCTAGTATGAGGGTCTTCAGGGTAGATGAAAATGATAGACGACTCGCGAGTCCGGGCAGCCATGAAGAGGCCAGTTCTCTTCCTCGCGTGGCACGACGCGCTCCGCTCGTCAGTCGTGTTGCGCTAGGCATTTTGTTATGCTTGAATCCCAACTCGTCTGGACGTTACTGGGTCATTATTATCATTATTATTATTATTATTATTATTATTATTATTATTATTATTATCATTATTATTATCATTATCATTATCTTTATTATTATTATCATTACTACTACTAGTACTATTATTAATCTCATTTCATACAACTCTACACAGTCATATTTTAGAGTAAATGTGATAACTGACACTACAAGCCAGAGTATACGTTTCAATCCAGACGTTTCGACACGACTGTCTTCCTCAGTGGACTGATCACGGAACACAGATCAAAGACGCACTCAGCCAGTCAGCCATGCTCCTGCATGTATCTCCCGTCACCACTGTTTGCCAGCTCGGCTCATCTTGGTTTCGCCGCTGCTTGTGACCAGGTAACGCCACCAGCTCTCAAAATGATAGAATCCTCTAGAATTATGTATGCTGCCTCCAGGGCTTTCCAGGGCCCGCTCTACTACGTGTGCATTTTCACAAATCGAAGATGAAGTTCTTTGTCCACGTGCACGACAGTGGCATTAAATGTTCTATGATTTCTTGTATCCCTTTGGTGTTCTTTCATCGCTTGGTCAAGCCCCATATCATGATGCGTCAGGACGGGGCTTGGCCAAATGATTGAAAGAACACCAAAGACATCATGATACATTTAATGCAATTGTCGTGCACGAGGACAAAGAATCACCTTCCGATGTGGAAAAAATGCACAGTTAGTAGAGAGGGGATCGAACAAAATGTCCAGCAAACCCCCCTGGAGGCAGCACACATAATTGTAGAGGATTCCATCCACTGAGGAAGATAAATGTGTAGAAACGTCTAAATGAAGCTCTATACTCTAGCCTAATGTGTCAGTTACCACCTCTACCCCAAAATAGGTCGACATGGAAGCTATAGACATACTACAGGCAGATGAATGGCGTGACCATGGCTATCCCATGCACAGAGTATCCTGAAATCACATTATTTGCTTTTTCCTTCATGCATGTATGGTTTCTCCCGAGAAAGTGAGGTAGCGTCAAGAATATGTCACCCAACCTCAGAGGGGAAATCCACCATTAGCCCCTTTGCTCTGTTCCTACTTTTGGAAACAGATACAAGAGATGTGCAAGCCTCTTGCTGAAGTTCCTTTTAGTCTCCTGGGACGCGCAGGAGATACTTGGGCCGTACTGTTGGAGGATGTTTGGAGGTGGTGTTGGAGGTATGTGGAGGTGTGTGGAGGTAGTGTTGGAGGTGTGTGGAGGTAGTGTTGGAGGTGTGTGGAGGTAGTGTTGGAGGTGTGTGGGGGTAGTGTTGGAGGATGTGTGGAGGTGTGTGGAGGTAGTGTTGGAGGTGTGTGGAGGTCGTGTTGCAGGAGTGTGGGTGTGCTGGGGTAGTGTAGGGTGTGTGGATAGTGTTAGAGGGCATGTCGGGTAATGTTGGGAGGGGTCTGTGTGTGTGTGTATGGTAGTGTTGGAAGTTATATGTGGATTAGTGTTGGAGGGAGTGTGGGAGAAGTGTTGGAGGGTGAGAGGGGAAGGTGGGGGTAGTAATGGTGTTGATGGTACAACAGGTTGTACCTCATCTTGGCTAGAGTGGTACCTCCACCTCCTCCTCTCCACATGTCACCCAAGCCACCAATTATAGCAAGATTCAGAGCACCCTCAGGTTCGCTCACCACTCCCCCTGGCAGAAATTAACTCAACTGCAGCATGCAGTACGCCTGAAGTGAGCCCTAATTTACGCCCACCAAGACCGCTGACGCAAATTAGGTGGGGAGGGTTTGGTGGTGGAGGGAGGAGGGGGGAGGAATAAAAATATTGGTGACGTCACAGATAGTTCTGGAAGGTTGCTTGATACCATTTATGGTGAGACTGTGAGGTGGGGGCAAGAGGCACGGGGCCAGGCAGGCACCTTACTTACCGTGACACGAACTCCCGAACGCCGTGAGTGCGACGACTTAACCCCACTAGTACGACGACTTAACCCCAGTAGTCCGACGACTTAACCCCACTAGTACGACGACTTAACCCCAGTAGTACGACGACTTAACCCTCGTAGTACAACTTAACCCCAGTAGTACGACGACTTAACCCCAGTAGTACGACGACTTAACCCTCGTAGTACGACAACCTAACCCCATTTGCACGACGACTTAATCCCCGTAGTACGACGACTTAACCCTCGTAGTACGACGACTTAACCCCAGTAGTACGACGACTTAACCCTCGTAGTATGACGACTTAACCCCACTAGTACGACGACTTAACCCCACTAGTACGACGACTTAATCCCCGTAGTACGACGACTGAACCCCCGTAGTACGACAACTTAACCCCCGTAGTACGAAGACTTAACCTCCATAGTACAACTACTTAACCCTCGTAGTACGAAGACTTAACCTCCGTAGTGCGACAATTTAACCCCCGTAGTACACAGCGTAACCCCCGTAGTACACAACTTAAACCCCGTAGTGCACAACTTAAGCCCCGTAGTACGACAACTTAACCCCCGTAGTACACAACTTTAACCCCGTAGTGCGACAGCTTAACCCCCGTAGTACACAACTTTAACCCCGTAGTACGACAACTTAACCCCCGTAGTACGACAACTTAACCCCTTGGACTTGGGGCCTTGAATACAACTTACCCTACTGAGGACGAAGTCATCGTACTCTGGGTATTAAGTTTTCGTACTCTGGGATTAAGTTATCGTACCTGGGAATAAGTTTATCGTACTCTGGCATTGAGTTATCGTACTCTGGAATTAAGTTATCGTACTCTGGGATTAAGTTATCGTACTCTAGGTGCTCAGAAAAACTTCCCGGGCCAATCGATTCCCTTTTCTTTTTGCGTCACGTCAGTCAATTATCGTCGCGTCAGAATACATCAATCAACGTTTACATGATGGGGATTCCTCATGATAAGGCCCATGCGTGAGAGACTACAAGGGCAGCACTGCATGGCGGGTGTGTCTGCATGAGTCAGCCATTGCAAGATGTCTGAAATTGAATATGGGTTTTTTTGTTTTCTGATAAGATTTGGTACTTATTGTGTGGTGTAGCCAACAGTTTCCCAGTCCATAGTATTTAGACCTGATATGATTCTAATATACAACATACAGTAAGCCCAGCGACACACTGGTGTGTTAAATATTGTATTAAATACAGCTGACAGTCAATCCAGGTGAATAATGGTATGTCATTTATAGCATACCGCAAGTCCAAGTATATGATTGTATACTGAATACAGCATGCAGTAGGTCCAGCACCATAATGGCGTATTCAATACACCACACTGGTGGATTGAATAAAGCATACATGAAGTCCAGTAACATACAGTAATTCGAGTGATATGCTGATGTATCAAATACAGCATACAGTAGGTCCAGCATTAGTAACTACAACGATCGTCCTGGACTCTTTAATCATTGCTGTCTTTCCCCTGGGAAAACAACCTACATACTGCAGTAGTTATTTGTATATACAACAAGGCACATGTAGCGCCTGCCTGGCTTGGCGTGTCCCTGCTTCATGAATAACACGAGTGAATGCAGTCTGGACGTGAATAATCGGCTCTCCATTGCACTCACATCTCTCCCCCACCTCCTTCCGACCCGTTCCCCCTCCAAGAGTACACGTAGGTAAGGTCGGTAATCTCGCTTACCCCTGTGTCTCTCGTCTCCTTAATGACTGTCCTCTATTTTTAGATTTCGATAACCTAATTCATTTAAACGAACGTGGATATAAATCCGGTTAACCGGACACCCCGTTACTTCGTCACCAGTTTACTAGAGTCGGGTTGACTTCATTCTTGTTTATCCGGAGACGCCGGTATTCGCTAATTATGTAATCCGGAAACGCAATTATTCGCTGATTTTGTAATCCGGAGCCCAATTAAGTGCTCTTTTCATCTGTGCAGTTCTTATCCGAGAGTGCAGTAAACCCCCCTATTAACAAGTCACTTTTAAACAGAAGCCCGATTAACTTCATAGAGAGAGAGAGAGAGAGAGAGAGAGAGAGAGAGAGAGAGAGAGAGAGAGAGAGAGAGAGAGAGAGAGAATGTGTTGAATGTATTTCCGACTAACCGTAGATGGTTCAATAACCTTAAGATGGATTATGTGGTGGTTCATGGCAGCTGTGGGCAAGAAGAGGTGGGCCCCTCCCCCATGGAAGGTCAGCTCAGCTATAGTGTTACCAACCAGCTCGTCAGATGTCATGCTCTTCTGCTCTTTTGACGGATCACGTTACTCTCGAGCCCCAGCCTTCCCCTCTCACTGCCGAGCCGTGGACATTGTTTATATAAGACTTCCACTAATTCATATAATTTCAATTTATAGAATTTTTGATGCGTTTCAGGGAGAGTGCTCATAATGAAAATCAATTTCTATGTAGAGTTAAAGGGTAATTCTGGGAGTGAACGATATATATATATATATATATATATATATATATATATATATATATATATATATATAAAACGAGAGGGTAGGGTTTCCAGCCCCCCGCTCCCTCCCCTTTTAGTCGCCTTCTACGACACGCAGGGAATACGTGGGAAGTATTTTTTTTTCTTTTTTTTTTTTCCAAAAGAAGGAACAGAGAAGGGGGCCACGTGAGGATATTCCCTCAAAGGCCCAGCCCTCTGTTCTTAATGCTACCTCGCTAACGTGGGCAATGGCGAATAGTTTGAAATATATATATATATATATATATATATATATATATATATATATATATATATATATATATATATATATATATACATATTATCCCTGGGGATAGGGGAGAGAGAATACATCCCACGCATGTCAATTGGGAGGTAAGTTTGAATGGAGAAAAACTGGAGGAAGTGAAGTGTTTTAGATATCTGGGAATGGATTTGGCAGCGGATGGAACTATGGAAGCGGAAGTGAATCATAGGGTGGGGGAGGGGGCGAAAGTTCTGGGAGCGTTGAAAAATGTGTGAAAGTCGAGAACGTTATCTTGGAAAGCAAAAATGGGCATATTTGAAGGAATAGTGGTTCCATCAATGTTATATGGTTGCGAGGCGTGGGCTATAGATAGAGTTGTGCGGAGGAGGGTAGATGTGCTGGAAATGAGATGTTTTAAGACAATATGTGGTGTGACGTGGTTTGATCGAGTAAGTAATGAAAGGGTAAGAGAGATGTGTGGTTGAGAGAGCAGAAGAGGGTGTTTTGAAATGGTTTGGTCACATGGAGAGAATGAGTGAGGAAAGATTGACCAAGAGGATATATGTGTCAGAGGTGGAGGGAACGAGAAGTGGGAGACCAAATTGGAGGTGGAAAGATGGAGTGAAAAAGATTTTGAGTGATTGGGGCCTGAACTTGCAGGAGGATGAAAGGCGTGCAAGGAATAGAGTGAATTGGAACGATGTGGTATATCGGAGTTGACGTGCTGTCAGTGGATTGAACCAGGGCAAGTGAAGCGTCTGGGGTAAACCATGGAAAGTTTTGTGGGGCCTGGATGTGGAAAGGAAGCTGTGGTTTCGGTGCATTATACATGACAGCTAGAGACTGAGTGTGAACGAATGTGGCCTTTGTTGTCTTTTCCTAACGCCACCTCGCGCACATGCGGGGGGAGGGGGTTGTCATTTCATGTGTAGCGGGGTGACGACGAGAATTAATAAGGGCAGTCAGCATGAATTATGTACATGTGTATATATGTATATATCTGTGTGTATATATATGTATACGTTGAGATGTATAGGTATGTATATGTGCTGTATATATATATATATATATATATATATATATATATATATATATATATATATATATATATATATATATATATATATCATCATATGCCTTCTCCAGATCCATAAATGCTACATACAAATCCATTTGCTTTTCTAAGTATTTCTCACATACATTCTTCAAAGCAAACACCTGATCCACACATCCTCTACCACTTCTGAAACCACACTGCTCTTCCCCAATCTGATGCTCTGTACATGCCTTCACCCTTTCAATCAATACCCTCCCATATAATTTACCAGGAATACTCAACAAACTTATACCTCTGTAATTTGAGCACTCACTCTTATCCCCTTTGATAGAGATGCTCTGTGGAAGGTATTAAGAATATATGGTGTGGGAGGCAAGTTGTTAGAAGCAGTGAAAAGTTTTTATCGAGGATGTAAGGCATGTGTACGTGTAGGAAGAGAGGAAAGTGATTGGTTCTCAGTGAATGTAGGTTTGCGGCAGGGGTGTGTGATGTCTCCATTGTTGTTTAATTTGTTTATGGATGGGGTTGTTAGGGAGGTAAATGCAAGAGTCTTGGAAAGAGGGGCAAGTATGAAGTCTGTTGGGGATGAGAGAGCTTTGGAAGTGAGTCAGTTGTTGTTCGCTGATGATACAGCGCTGGTGGCGGATTCATGTGAGAAACTGCAGAAGCTGGTGACGGAGTTTGGTAAAGTGTGTGGAAGAAGAAAGTTAAGAGTAAATGTGAATAAGAGCAAGGTTATTAGGTACAGTAGGGTTGAGGGTCAAGTCAATTGGGAGGTGAGTTTGAATGGTGAAAAACTGGAGGAAGTGAAGTGTTTTAGATATCTGGGAGTGGATCTGTCAGCGGATGGAACCATGGAAGCGGAAGTGGATCATAGGGTGGGGGAGGGGGCGAAAATTTTGGGAGCCTTGAAAAATGTGTGGAAGTCGAGAACATTATCCCGGAAAGCAAAAATGGGTATGTTTGAAGGAATAGTAGTTCCAACAATGTTGTATGGTTGCGAGGCGTGGGCTATGGATAGAGTTGTGCGCAGGAGGATGGATGTGCTGGAAATGAGATGTTTGAGGACAATGTGTGGTGTGAGATGGTTTGATCGAGTAAGTAACGTAAGGGTAAGAGAGATGTGTGGAAATAAAAAGAGCGTGGTTGAGAGAGCAGAAGAGGGTGTTTTAAAATGGTTTGGGCACATGGAGAGAATGAGTGAGGAAAGATTGACCAAGAGGATATATGTGTCGGAGGTGGAGGGAACGAGGAGAAGAGGGAGACCAAATTGGAGGTGGAAAGATGGAGTGAAAAAGATTTTGTGTGATCGGGGCCTGAACATGCAGGAGGGTGAAAGGAGGGCAAGGAATAGAGTGAATTGGAGCGATGTGGTATACAGGGGTTGACGTGCTGTCAGTGGATTGAATCAAGGCATGTGAAGCGTCCGGGGTAAACCATGGAAAGCTGTGTAGGTATGTATATTTGTGTGTGTGGACGTGTGTATGTACATGTGTATGGGGGGGGGTTGGGCCATTTCTTTCGTCTGTTTCCTTCCGCTACCTCGCAAACGCGGGAGACAGCGACAAAGTATAAAAAAAAAAAAAAAAAATATATATATATATATATATATATATATATATATATATATATATATATATATATGTATAGCGTTAATGAGATGGCCTTGATTAGAGCATTCAGTTGCCCATGCCGTATCAGAGAGAGAGAGAGAGAGGCCCTTCTTTGTTACTGGCGCTACCACACTGACTCGGAATAAGGCAAACAAGTAATCACATTTATATTGAGCGCGTGATTGCGCGTGCGCACGTAGCCCACAAGCCTACCCCACTAAACGTGCCACACCACCCCCTACCCCCCACCCACCCACCCCAACAGGCCCTCCTCCTCCCCCCCTTAACAAGGATACAATAGCCGGTGTTTGTGTGATGGTGTCCAGAGTATGGGAGGCGAGTGTGAGGGGAGAGTAACTCGGCTCAGTATTTATGGCTAGACAAGGTAATGGGTGTAATAATAGGCCGCTACTGCCGACATGCGGGCGGCCCGTCTACCAGCAGTTGAAACTTTTTAAGCTTTGTATCTCTTTGTCGGTGCTTGCCACTGATGGTTTACCGTATCTGGCTACCATAGTTGCATGTGTGGACAGTACCTGTATTTTATGAATTAAATATGAATTTCAAGCGAATATAAAAGGCAGTTTCAGATCAATTTTTTTTGTGGGTGGCATCACTGAGGTGTTGCCATTTGTCGAGGTGAAGTGATTTGTTTATATAAACAGTTTACCAGGTTGATAGTGACAGCTTGCATGGTTCTAGTTATTTGATGACGGCACGTCATGGCAGGAAACCTTGTATCGTCCCGTTTGTACTCTGTCATCAGTTTCTTCCAATGGTAATCAAGTTTATGGACTCCAGGTATAACCGCTTTACATGATTGTTGTGTTTAATAGGCTATCTTTGAAGAGGTTGTATCGCTTCTCAAGTTGTTATCTTGGGGAAGGTAGCAGATCATATGGGTTTCCGCCTTGCGTGAGGTACTAGTCCGTGGTACAGATCGGTGTCGTGAAAGAAGAAGCAGTTCTGCAGTTGTGTTGGAATCGAACGCAGTCGTGCACGTTTCCAGAGGGAGAAGGTTGCCGATTTGAAGGTTCACATTGCTGTGCTTTTCCAACAATGGGGGGTAAAGTTCAGAAAAAGAATTGAAAGTAAAGAAGGACCAGCTGTTCATGGCCTGGACGTTGTCAGGCCGTGGGAGAATAACGGTAACATTCTCATGACCTTCCGATGTCGTGCTGGCGGTGTGTCCTCCTCCTGGCGCCGTGGCGGTGCATCGTCCTCAAGTGGGAGGCGCTTGTGGTGAGGATGTGGCACGTGCCACAAGGAGGCGGTCGGGTTCAGGCTGCCAAAGGATGATGGCGGTGGTCGAGGGTCGCAGGCTGGGCAAGATGATGATGATGGTGGAGGGTGTGCCACAGGGATGGTGGCGGTAGTGGTGGAGAGGATGTTTGCTACAGGGAAGCGGGTGAACACGACAGCTCGACCATTGGGTCAGTTCGAATTCCAGGCCATCATACCCAAGGGATTAACGGACCTTCATAGTCAAGGAACTAATGCATCATGTATCACATTGGTCGAGCTCTGTGGAAGACATGATGGGTGAGGCAGTTCTCCCTGTGTGTTGGTTACAAACCAAGACTCCGGATGTGTACGTAAAGTAGTACAGTTGAATTCAGTTTTCATATAAATCACTTTGTTTACCTTCCGACGTGTTTGTAGCCTGGCCAAGACACAGCAAGCACTTGGAGGACGTGGGAGCACAAGCCAAGATTTTACAGTTCTGTGTGTGTGTGTGTGTGTGTGTGTGTGTCAAAGAGTGCGCTTGTGAGTACCTATTTGTGTGCATGAATATTCTTTTGTCATTTGTATTCAATTCACCGTTGCTCAGCCATCATCTGCCCATCACACTGTTCCTGTGGGAATGCTTCATTGCGTCACTCCTCACGTACGAGAGAAGTTGGGGGTGGGGGAGGAGTCGAGTGTGGGATGAATTGAGGGTCAGCGCCCGCGGGTGGGCCCCCAGCATTGGAGGACTGGCCGAGAGACAAAGTAGCGGTGGTGCCATCTCGCTGGTGCCAGTGCCCCCCTGTGGCGCCGCGGCCAGCTCACGCCTCCTCCCCTTCTCCCTCCCCACACCAAGGCCTTGCCCAGGGCTTTCATCCCCTCCTCCCTCCCTCCCGCTGGCTATCACCTCCACCTCCCGGCTGTTACCCCTTCACCTGCTTCCCAACCAGGACGCTTCTGCACAGCAGCACCTTGGGAACAACAAATGGCCTTTGACCTAATTGCACTCGACACGCTCATGATTTTGATATTCCCTCAAGTTGATTGAAAGTTTCACACACACACACTCACACAAGAAACCTAGGGGTTCATGATTGTACTTAGCCCGTTGCCCGAGATTCACGTCAAGTGAACTGCGAAAAAGGCGAACTGTCTGCTGGTGAATGTTAGAATCGCACGTACGTGGTTGATGAAATTCAACCTGAGTCCATATGACGTTGGAATGAAGTGAGAGAAAGCATCGGTATGAATATCATGTAGCAGGAAATAAGCTGCAGGAGTCTTTGAGTGAGAGGGATATGGAGTCTACATCGTCCCTCAAGCCTGTTGCCAGAAACGAGAGGAACTGTCTGTGTGTCTGTCTACGAGAACAGCTTTCGTGTGTAAGGGTAAAGAAATAGTCATCAGTCATGCAAAAGGCCAAAATTGAAAAATACTTATCAGGTTTGGTCACTTAGCAAGCGCAAAGAACTAATCGAGAGGGTCCAAAGAAGAGCAACAAAGATGGCACATTACCAGAATTTAGGGACCTGAGTGACAGGGGAAGGTTAGAGGCCTTAAATTTGCCCGCCATGTTGACAGAAGAGTAAGGGGTGACCTTATCACAACCTTTTAAGCCTTAGAACCAGTTTGGTCGAATCAACGGATCATTGAAAGATGCAAAAGATTGAGCAACCAGAGACTGTAGCATGAAATTAAGCAAGAAACTTGTTGGAAAAGTATAAGTTGTGAACGAATGGAATCAGTTGAGTGATGACATTGTGAGTATGGACAGCATACAGAAGCTGGAAAAGTTGTACAGATAGTGGAGAGAGTTCAAGAGATGGGGCCCCACGAGTGAAAACTCCCTCCTCGTACAGCACAAATACGTATTTGCTCATACACCAGCCTTCATACAGCGGGAGGTAGTGTTGCGACCAATGCACACACGGGTAAGACCTTACATTATACACTCTAAAGGAGACGGGGCAACACGAGTGTACAACTCTCTCCCCGTAACACACCACTAGTAATCACACGTTGTTAGGAACAGGAATCAGTAGATTGTGTAATCGTGAGTTTGTGTATATGAGAGCGAGGCATAACATGCTGAGCTCAGGCTGAGGTTAGTTACCTGGGATGCTCAGGGACTTCTCGGGAGATGTGGGAGTTAATGAGAGTTCATTTGTTAACGTCGATTTTTTTTTCTCTCTTCACATTACCACTTGATGGGTTGATGACCTGGGACTGGAGTCGTACTTTACCCTTGGCCTAAGGTCGGCCTGGCTGATGGCCATGACGGTGGGTGGTGAGAGCGAGTGGGGCCCTCCGGGGGTTGGAGCATGACAGGGCGGGGGAAGGTGGCGGCCGAGAGGACGCAGAGGTGGTAACGTGGCTGGGTGGGTGGGAAGGAGTGTCTGTGGGCGGCAGAGGTGGGTTCAGAGGCAGGTTAACCTTCTTATATAGTCTAAGTTGAGGTTACAGGTCCTGACGCTGTTGGCTATAATTATATTGATTCACATATAGACCCGCCACATCTTTATTGGGCTCTTGGCCGCCCAGCGATGTTCCCTTTAGCCAAAACGAATTTCATATATGGGGCGCGCCCTCGTAAGCCTCTGATATAAATGAATGAACTGCTCCGAAAATAACAAGGCGTTAGATAAAGGAAGGGGTTGATGTTATCAGCTCGTGTACGAGGCTGGCCTAAACATACCTTACCAGCCGAGGTATTTTTATCCTTTGGATCTTAGTCTGTCTGGGCTTGAACTCCTCCTCTTGTGTTATAATTCCGACTCTCTGAACACGAGCAGGTCGCCTCGACGAAGTCGACGAAGAATATATTCCTCTAATCTCAACCGTCCATGTTTGTGGTCGATGCCCTTCCTCACCTTGGTTAAGTTTTACATCAGAGTTCAGTTCTCTCCCACTTTTTGATGCAGTTATGTAACTTTATATATATATATATATATACGAACAAAGTGCATATGAACGCGCACCTTCATAGAACATACAAACCTCCAGCAGCCAGGATCGAACCCGGGACCCCTGCGCAACAGGCGGGAGCGCTACCGCTAGGCTATGATCGCCCCTAATAGGGAAATGACCATTCGAATACAATGCCATTTCCCATCAGGCCTGATGGGAAATAACCCGTGTGTAGACCCCGTTGCTCACCAACGTAAGACGAAGGGTATTCGAGTACATAGTATTCGAATAGTCATTTCCCTATCAGGGGCGATCAAAGCTTAGCGGTAGCGCTTCCGCCTGTTGCGCAGGGGTCCCGGGTTCGATCCTGGCTGTTGGAGGTGTGTATGTTCTATGAAGGTGCGCGTTCATATGCACTTTGTTCGTATATATATATATATATATATATATATATATATATATATATATATATATATATATATATATATATAAAGAGGAAATATGTTCAGTACGAGGAGAAAGATTGTTAGAAAGAGGTAAGGGAAAGTGAATTGAAGTGTGGAGTCATCAGCAAAAGAGTGAATAGAGTAAGAAGTTAAAGAGAGATTATCATGTATGGAGATGAAAAAGAAAAGAAAACAAGCGATAGAAAACAACCCCGATATATATGGAAGCAGAAGTGAGTCATAGGGTGAGTTAGGATGCGAAGGTTCTGGCAGCCCTGAGGAATGTGTGAAGAGAACTTTACCTAAGGGAGCAAAAACGGGTGTACTTGAAGGAATAGTAGTTCCAACAATGATATATGGTTGCAAGGCATGGGCTATAGATTGGGTAGTGCAGAGGTGGTTGAGTGTCTTAGAAATGAAATGTTTAAGGACAGTATGCGGTGTGAGGTATTTTGATTGAGTATGTAATTAAAGGATAAGAGTGATGTGTGGTAATAAAAAGAGCGTGGTTGAGAGAGCTAAAGAGGGTGTACTGAAATAGTTTGAACATATGGAGATAATGAGTGAGGAATGATTGACAAAGAGGATATATGTGTCAGAAGTGGAGGGAACAAGGAGAGCGGGGATACCAGGTTAGAGAAGGAAAGATATAATGAAAAATTATTTTGAGCGATCGGAGCCTGAATATACAGGAGGGTGAAGGCGTGCACGTGACAGAGTAAATTGGATTGATGTGATATACTGGGGTCGACGTACTCTCATTAGGCTGAACCAGAGCACTTGAAGCGCCTAGGGTAAACCATAGAACGGTCTTTGGAGCCTGATGCGAATAGGGAGCTGTGGTTTTAGTATATTGCACATGAAAGCTAGAGAATGGATGTGAGCGGATGCCTTCTTCTTCGACCGTTCCTGACACTACTTCGTTAACGCGGGAAACGGCGATCAAGTACGATATATATATATATATATATATATATATATATATATATATATATATATATATATATATATATATATATATATATATATATATATATTCTGTTTTGTTAGTTTTCTAGGCTTGTTATAAGGATCATAGTGTGGCCTAGGATGGCCCGTTTAGGAGGTGAATCTCAGGTTCTGTTGGCGGGCCAGGGGTAAGGGGCCGGACTAGGGGGTAAAGATTCTGGCCCCAGTGAGTGAGGCGGGCAGGACTCAGGGGCCAGGCAAGGAATATGGGGTCAGCGACTGTTACAGGTGGACTGCGAAGCGAGGGGTCTGGGTGCGAGACGGGAGTTTGGCTACGGGACGGGGGTCTAGCTCCGAGACGTGGGTCTGGCTGCGGACGTGGGTCTGGCTGCGAGGTGAGTGTCTGGCTGCGGGACGTGGGTCTGGCTGCGAGGTGAGTGTCTGGCTGCGGACGTGGGTCTGGCTGCGAGGCGAGTGTCTGGCTGCGGGACGTGGGTCTAGCTCCGAGACGTGGGTCTGGCTGCGGACGTGGGTCTGGCTGCGAGGTGGGTGTCTGGCTGCGGGACGTGGGTCTAGCTCCGAGACGTGGGTCTGGCTGCGGACGTGGGTCTGGCTGCGAGGTGAGTGTCTGGCTGCGGGACGTGGGTCTGGCTGCGAGGTGAGTGTCTGGCTGCGGGACGTGGGTCTGGCTGCGAGGTGAGTGTCTGGCTGCGGGACGTGGGTTTGGCTGCGAGGTGAGTGTCTGGCTGCGGGACGTGGGTCTGGCTGCGGGACGTGGGTCTGGCTGCGAGGTGTGTGTCTGGCTGCGGGACGTGGGTCTGGCTGCGGGACGAGCCACGGGGCAGTGTGGGGCTTCAGACATCGGGCCTGCCGGCTTGTCAACACATGGATTACCCCCCGCCAGCCTCTGCCGCCTTTCTTGGCCGTATGTTTATGTGGTACACATACGCATAAGTATACACATAAGAATGTTTGAATATGTATGTATGCATGACACTCCCACATCTAAGTATACAGGCACTATATTTTCTTCCGATATGTCCCCTAAAAGGTTATCCTAATTGTAAGGTAATCTAGCATAAATGTAACCCTTGTGATGGAATCCGAATGTGCTTAGGTCTTAGTAAATGTGTGGTATGGTAGTGGGTGGAGTAATATGAGGACTCATTGGTTATAATGTGAGGGGTTCACAGGTTGTGATGATATGAGAGGTTCACAGGTTGTGATGATATGAGAGGTTCACTGGTTGTGATGATATGAGAGGTTCACTGGTTGTAGTAATATGAGAGGTTCACAGGTTGTGATGATATGAGAGGTTCACAGGTTGTGATGATATGAGAGGTTCACTGGTTGTGATGATATGAGAGGTTCACAGGTTGTGATGATATGAGAGGTTCACAGGTTGTGATGATATGAGAGGTTCACTGGTTGTAGTAATATGAGAGGTTCACAGGTTGTGATGATATGAGAGGTTCACTGGTTGTGATGATATGAGAGGTTCACAGGTTGTGATGATATGAGAGGTTCACTGGTTGTAGTAATATGAGAGGTTCACAGGTTGTGATGATATGAGAGGTTCAGTGGTTGTGATGATATGAGAGGTTCACTGGTTGTAGTAATATGAGAGGTTCATAGGTTGTGATGATATGAGAGGTTCACTGGTTGTAGTAATATGAGAGGTTCATTGGTTGTGATGATATAAGAGGTTCACTGGTTGTAGTAATATGAGTGGTTCACTGGTTGTAATATGTGAGAGGTTGTTTGGTTGTAATATATGAGGAGTTTATTTGATGTGATAACTTTATATTTGTGAGGAACGTGGCTTGAGTTCCCTGGCGTTCGCCTCCACACACACCCACACACGCGAGTCAGACCTTCGGGATAATATGATGTTAACTTTGAGGGTAAAAAATAATGCTGGACTATTTAAGGTGAAGACTTACTTCTCTCTCTCTCTCTCTCTCTCTCTCTCTCTCTCTCTCTCTCTCTCTCTCTCTCTCTCTCTCTCTCTCTCTCTCTCTCTCTCTCGGGGAGGTGATATGTGTGTAGGGGAAAAGAATATGGTGCACAAAGAAGTTAAGTGATAAAGAGAAGACGATTGTGAAGTGTTGGTTCACTGAACTGTGTTATTGGTATGGTGGGTTATATATGTTACCTTGTTTATATATATATATATATATACCCTGCAAGCCATGTGTGAGTGTGTATGATTTCGTGTTTCTAAGGGACGTAAGGTTTATTTATTCCACTCTGGCGGATACAGAAGTTGATGAAGAGCCACCCCAAATATGCGGGCGAATGAAATTGATGCGGAGATGAAATGGCGACTCGAAAGGAAGATGATCATGGCATCTTTACAACACCCCTAACTTCTGGGAAGCAGATATGATGTTCGTTATGTGGGGTTTCCAGGATAGAGTGGAGGACATGGTTGTGCCTAACTTGTCTTTGTTATGCTGGGATGAATTGTGGCGTTTTCAAATGGCAGAAAGAGAAACGATAGAGGTAGAATTTGTGTTTTAGATGCACTGGTCCAAGTTAAGAGAGGAGATATGTCTACTGTTTAGTGCGACAAAGAGAGCAAGTATTTAGAGTGAGAAGGGGAATGTAGCAGAGTGGAATCATCGGTGTTAAGTGTGAATAGCGTCAGAAGTTGAAGAGAGAAGATTGCGTTCGACGTGAAGAAAAGAGAGTAGGAGATATGAAAGAACCTTGAGGGGCATCACTGTTGATAGGATAAGAGGCAAATTTCGCCCCATCCGTGATCGAATACTGCAGTGGGTTAACTAAAGCGAGAAGTATGCTTTATAATGAGAGCAGAGAGAAGCAGATAACCTAAAACAAAAATCTGTGCTATGTAGATAGTTAACAGTTAGACTTTACGTGTTTTTAAAAGTCATGACCGTGAACCACCTTACCACCATAGAACACGTCATACGAGACATTGTTCTGTATACAGCGCATTTGTCGAGGGTTCTAATGTTGGGTGTTGGGGCCTATGGAAGGTACGTTGGCAGGAGCAGCTTCAGGCCGGCATCACATTGCTCCTCAGGTGAACACTGTCCACCTTCACGTCCGCAGTGAGGCTCCGTAAGGAACTCCCTTGCCATATGTTGCGTTATTCCTTCACCATTGTCTGAACACACGGAGGTTGGGAGGGGCGGGTAAGGTGTGTTGAAGAGTTAGCAGCATGGCTATCAGGGTGCACACACATTGGGAAGGTAAGACACGTGTGATGATTTAACTTTTACATTGTATTTCATTATCATGTTTTACACCTCCAGTCAGGCGGGAGAAATTCTTTGTTTCTTCAGCGAGTCATGATCGTTTGTCTGTTTTTTCTCTAACCACTAATAGGTCGATCAGTCAATCCTACTCGGGATACGTCTATCAGATAACTAGGGAACCACACTGCGCTCTGCTCAGGTACACCCAGACATCTTGTCTCCTCCGTTTAGACATTCCTTAGAAGTTCGCACGTAGAATTATGATAATATTCTGGGCATATAAATGCAAACTAACATCATTACACCGTAGCTTTTATTGTTTGTTTGTGTTGTAGATCATTTGTATTGTTACGAATGTTGCCATGTCTTTTGTAAAACTTAATGTTCATTAACGATGAATTGTTTGCCCGTCTGAATACTTCAAATGGGGAAATTATACAGAGTTTACGCCATCTCATAATTTAAGAAAGATATAAAACATCGAGTGAAGAGAGAAGCGTCGGCGACCCGTCTTGCATTAGGAAAGAAGTGAAGGCTTGTACAGTCTGGGGGCTTGGTCCGCGGCCAAGTGAGCCTGGTGCAGGACTGCAGGACGCAAAAAAAAAAAAAATCTAAAGATATCGTTTGATAAACAGCTTTGTGTCCGAGTTGCTCCATGTCAGCAGGTGTAAGGACAGTGACCAGTGCACCTACCCACCTCTTGCTCACCAGTACACCTGTCGTCTCCCTCACCCACCATTACACAACCAGTCTCATCCCACTTAACACAGTCCTGAATATTAATCTGTGAGCAGGGAGGTTCGACGCTTGGTTACGGTGGCCTTGTCCTTGACGTGACCCTTTCTTGGTCAGGTTAAAGGTCCATGCCATCGTACAAAAGGGTCGTAGCCTATCGTCATCTCAGGGATATGCTGCTGCTGGCTTTACCTGTGTCTCCCTTGAGTCAAATGACTCCACGGAGGATCATGAGGTTCGCCCTTCAATACTCGGTGATGATACGCCTACATGAAAGTTAACCTCGGGAAACTTGCCTTAATTTGGGAAGCTGAGATTAACAAGGGTGCAATTTGGCTGTAAACTTAGATGTCAATAGAGCATCATTTATTCCCAGGATGTGTAGGGGTATCTGCATTCCCCACTTTCCCCAAGTTAGTTATTACTAAGCCGAACACAACCCATCCTAGAATCATATGAATCATGTTTGATTAGTTTGAAGTTGATTGCGGAAATCAGACTCAAGCTAATGCCATCTTATTAGGGGCCTTGCTTAACTCAGCCTGAGGGAGGTTTCTGTGGTTTATTCATATTTCCTGGAAAAATGAAGTCCCGTTTATCCTTGAAACTGTGGCAGTTACCAGTGCACGAGAACAAGACAGTAAGGCCTGTGTGTATCCAGTCAACTTATTTCAGATCAGTCTATCAAGATGATTCGAAAATACAGGCGTGAGTGTGTCAGTATGGGAACCAGAAAAGTCGTTTGTAAAGTGTTGAAAGTAAAGCTGAATCACCTGAGCTGCACATTTCCTCTCTCCCTATCGTAGCATCGCGTATTTTTAAGCTAGGTTAGGTTAGGTTAGGTTTAGGATTGTAACCTAACCTAAACTAGTCTAGAAAAACGTTGGGAGAGGGTACGAATCTTCAGGGGATGTGGAGTGAATATAGGACGAACTATAGAATATAATGAGCCAAGGAATTGGGTTTGGGAAATGTGAAGAAAAAAATTGTATCTATAGAGAGAATACCTGGTTACCTACAAGTACCTACAACGAGAATTTGCCATTCGGCAGAGCTTGCTCGTAACACTCAGAGAAAGAGACACGAGTACATCTGAAAAACGAAATAAAGAAAAACAGGAATGAAGTAAGAATTGAGACAGAAGGTGAATCAAACGCGAGGACACTTCGGTCAGCAGTTATTGCAAGGCAGGCAGCAGCCACAGCTGGTGTTTGAAATGAGTCCAACTTTCGTCCGTTCCCCCACTCCCTTTTGTTGATTCCAGCTCGATAGCTTTGGCCATATCCGAAGTTCTGTTTATTAATAGTAGGATATTAAATTAATTAAACAGGTAGAAAGACAGAAACTATCAGTGCATTTCCGCTCCAGAAAACGCTCAAACACGCCAATCAGCATGTAACTTAGTACTGTAATAGATTTTGGGGGCTATTTCAGTTGAGGGAAAAGAGAGTCACAGATATCTTTCCGTGTGTATTATACAATAAAACAGACCCCAGCAACTTTATACACGAAGAAATGAGGATATGATACATGTCAGTAGATGTTAACATCACGAATGAGACAAAATAGCATGAAAAACTGTCATGCATGACGAGGTCTGACTAATTGGGAGGGTGAGGCGGGGTTCCCACCACGACTCGCCCGTGCAAGTAGGATGCATCTGGTGGCGCGACGTGGCGGAGGTGAGGTACATGACAGGGCGGGTAGGGGTGCTGCACCAGTCCTCGCCTCCGCCACTGTTGTTGTACAACCTGTCCACTTGCACTCTGCCAGAACACAGTGCACCAAACACGCTCTCTCTATCTCTTTCATGTAGGACCTGTGGGTTGCAAAGTTTTTGCTGGAGGACCCGTGTTGAGGTTTTGGTTGGAGAGGTTTTGCTCTGGGTTTTGCTGCTACTAGGACCAGTGAGTTGGAGAGGTTTCGCTTGAGATTTGGGGGGGTTTGGTGATTCTCTTGAGGGACTTGTGAGTTGGAGAGGTGCCGCTTGAGATTTGGGGGACTGGAGAATTCTCCTGGAGAACTTGTTAGTTGGAGAGGTTTTGCTGGAGAATCTCTGGGTTGGTAAGGTTTTGCTAGAGATCTGTGGGTTGATGAGGTTTTGCTAGAGACCTGTGGGTTGATGAGGTTTTGCTAGAGACCTGTGGGTTGATGAGGTTTTGCTGGAGGACCTGTGGATTAGTGAAGTTTTGCTGGAGGACCTATGGTTTGTGAGGCTTTGCTGCAGGACCTGTGGGTTGGTGTGGTTTTGCTGGAGGACCTGTGGGTTAGTGAGGTTTTGCTGTAGGGCCTATGGTCTGTGAGGGTTTGCTGGAGGACCTGTGGGTTGATGTTTTGATGAGAGACGTATCAGCGGCGGCAAAAGTATTACAGAGGTCACAAACGGTCTTTGTCAGGTCCCAGCGGCTTAATATTACATAGGCTGTTACAAAGTTGATTCATTATATAAGTTTGATTACATACATTACATAGTTTCATATGGTATTCTTACCGACTAGATGCAAATAGTTGATACAAACTTCAAATTTCAGGTACCTTGTTATTAACTATAAGTTGTAGTGACATTTATTGTAGTTTTTTTTTTTTTTTTTTTTTTAGACCTATCCCTATTCACATTCTAAGACAGTATTCTAGTTTGTGTCCAGATCTTGGCCACAAAGTTTACACTTCACATGATTAGCATCTCTAGATCGACCGAAGCGCTAGTTGTACTTATAGCCTACCCCTGATGTAGCAATTACATCCTGTAATCTGCTTATCTTATTACTTTTTCCATATACATGTTATACTTTACTCATTGCACTGTGATGAAAAACGTTTCCACTTGTACTTATCTGATCTTGTCTACTTGCTTTAATGAGGAGTATTAGTTCGTTTCTAATTACAATTTTCAAGCCACTGATTGACAATGTTTTCAACATCTTTATTAAGCGCCAGTTTGGCCAAAGTTCATGTTCATGTTCTTGGAGACCTATAAGGGAGAGAATATGTAACAATCTGATTTGAATCCCTTGACCAAAAATGCTTAGATATTGGTCTCTAGAGAGACCAATATATTACAGTCTGATGACAGGGTTTTAACGGCGAGCGCTGAAGATAAAGAACGAGAGATAATTAAATTGTCCGTGGCAGTGATTTCTATTGACTCAAGGTCGTTAAGTATGGCGGATAATTCATTTAGTAATGTAGATGCCCAGTTGTTTATTCTAACATTTTTCTCTGATCTGTTACCATTAGGTTGAATCACAATGGTAGCACTACCTGCCCTCCCAGTGGCAGAGTTAAAGAAAGCTGTTATTATAGATGCACTGAGCAATGTGGTTTTCAGTCTGGAGTTTCTGTACGTGTTCGAGAGCACTGGATTCGGCTGTGTTGAAGGTGAATTAGCTTCTTGGGTGGATAGATAGGTGTAGTGATGTCAAAGGGAATTATTTGCCAAGAAAGCATGAAGTACTGCTGCTTCCTAATGTTATACAAATCATGTACACCAATCATTGTCATGTGATTCGCTGTTATTTGGATCCATTAAGATTCACTTGCGTCGTGGCATATATGACTCAGTTCTTCATAGACAACACGATCAGAATCGCTACGCAGAGGTTTCACTCCTCCCATAAGATTGATTTCCAGTGTTCGATGTCCTCCACCACAAGACACGTGGAGTCATCACATATCTTCACCGCCGTCAGAAAAATGACTGAGTCACAGCTCGGGACGCAACAGGATGCTAGAGACATTCCTAGCTATAATTAGGTTATTTTCTTCATGAAGGCTGGCGGAGTTCGACATTTTTGATGTTCCTGGTATTTTTTGGTTTGGATGTATATACCTATATTTTCGCTTCTTTGATGGAGTTCAATATATTACACACACACGCATATATATATATATATATATATATATATATATATATATATATATATATATATATATATATTCAATATTTATATGTTTATTTTTTTGTTCTTGTAGACCGAAATGTTTTAGCGTTGTAAAACCAATTACTGAAGGTTGGGAAGGTCGCGTGTGATTCACTGGTTTGTCCCAGCTGACACAACAGTATGGCGAGCCTTATTCATGTTGTACGTAAATAGATAACACTGACGAGTAAAATCAAAACAGAAAAACCTTATATGAACATTAACGTGAGTACTCTGTATTAACTAGAATTGCTAAGTCAAGAAACGCAGCTTTTTCGCTAGCAATGGATATTCGTAATGTACAGTATATTTCCATCCTAGCTTGCAAAGACGGAAGACCGATTCCCCAAATTGTCACGGATAAGTCATGCACTTATTTTGATAAAAGTGTTAAGTAAAGTCTGCGTCACCATCTTCCCTTGACATGACACGCCTTACTGGACTTTGTTCAAGTCTTTAAGTTAGATTATCCGTACACTGTAGTTACTTTGCCCCGACACCGGCAGCAACACAGTTTCCGAGTTACAAAGTTTCCTCCACGTGGCGTGAAACACATTCTTGGCGCTCTGTAATTGACAATAAAAACGTCACGGCTTTAACTGAGCCTGAGGCGAGTTAACAAAACAAGGAGTTGTTTGGCCTAGGTGCGCGACAGATATAGTCTCTCGTTTTGCAGTGTTGAATTACCCCCACGCGTCTCTCTCCCCTGCTGTCCGCACGGGGCGGAGCCTCCTCGCCTGCTGAACTTCCGTGTCACGTTGGCGTCTTCCCCGTCACACAGTCTAGAAAGAAAAGAAAATATTCGGCGTGGAATCTGGATATGGTAATGCGTGAAAAGGGAAGGTTCGTACCTTTTTGTTCCTTTAAGGAATATTTCTTGAAGCATTGATAGCATATTGAAGCCAGCAGTGTAATTTTGTAATTGTAGTTTTTAGATATGATAAAAATGTATATTCTGAAAGTCAGTATTTCTGGTTAGGTTACAGTACGAAAGTGACGTCAAAAAATTATGCATGACATTCCCTCAAAGGCCCAGTCCTCTGTTCTTAACGCTTCCTCGCTAACGCGGGAAATGGCGAATAGTTTGAAAGAAAGAAAAGAAAGATCTTTAAGAAAGTTTCTGTCGTTCGTTGATGGTTGGTTGACATGAATAGAGAAGGGACCTTCTTGGCTAGTTTGTTATTCATACTTGGCCAACGAACTACCAAGGTCATCAAGGCCATCAGCATTAAGGTATTACCATCAACCGAAAAAAATCTTAGCGACTGTACATGGTCCTAGCACCCGTTATTCGGTTGGTTGTTTTGGTGCTAGGATCAAGCCCGTCAACGTCAGGTTACAACCACCAGCTGAGAGATCTGTAACACCTTCCAAGTGTTGAGGATAATTCGAAGACCGTACGTACACACACTTACCGTGCCGTTGGCAGTTTTACCAGACTGGACATCTACTGAGTATCTCTGATTACCCAATCGCTGTCTCCACCACCGCTGTGGTAAAGAAATAAAAGTTGCTGTGTTGAAATCCCCAACTCGCTTTCTGAGATGGTTTTCCCCTTCAGGTCGTTTCACAACCCCCCCATCCTCGTTCTCAATCATTATGGTTTTGTTTCCAGTTTTTACAAGCGAGGGATCCAAGCGTCGTATCATATGTCGCTTAAACACACCAGCAGGTTCCTAATATTGCGGGATATATATATATATATATATATATATATATATATATATATATATATATATATATATATATATATATATACGAACAAAGTGCACATGAACGCGCACCTCCATACAACTTACAAACCTCCAACAGCCAGGATCGAACCCGGGACCCCTGGCTGTTGGAGGTATATATATATATATATATATATATATATATATATATATATATATATATATATATATATATATATATATATATATTTGGGTTTTCTCTGCTTTCATTAGTACTACTGGTGGTGGTGTACTGCTTTTGAAAAACAAGTCAGTATAACACCAGCGCCTCAGCCACATTCCATGACACACCGAGTCAGTATAAGATAACACTATTTTTCAGGTTTCCTGACGTTCTTTGATGTATCCTATTCGAAACATGGAATTCATTTCTAAAAGGAACAAATGTTTGTGAGTTTCTTCTTTTTCTCTGAAATTAAATTTTGCATTACTTAAAAGCATATACTTAAGGGCATAGCTATTAAAGAACTTTAAATATTCTTATTTGGTTTTCGTTAATTCTTATTTTAAACATTATGATTCAGAAATTTAGAAACTGTGTATCGAATATTGTAACTGCTCAGTACAGACGGACCCCAAAGGAAATTTCACTGAATAGCTTGCAGTGTTAAAATACACCTCAGACTGATACCGTTTTCATCCATGCCATCATTTCAGCTAGTAATCTGACGTAGAAAATAGTATGTTTTTTTTTTCAGTATTAACTGTGTCTATCTATTTGCAGAAGGGTTCACCTCTTTTTATTCGGCTGTTTGTAGCAGTGGTAATTCTTATGATCCATCTGTAGCGGATGGGTAGCCCATTTGACTCATCTTTCTGTAGCAGTGGTGACCTTAATCCACCCGCTCGGCCTCCTTAGGAGCTTGTTTACGCTGGATTATCTTCTTTGACCCCCATATAGACCGTCCTTGTATCAGTAATGACCTAATTCCCTTGTAGCGTTCTCCTGCCATACGTCGCACTGCCTTACAATGTAAGATTAATTTCCGTGTCATTTGATGATTACACCTAGCAGGTATCCGCTGATACCAGTCTTCCAGGATTTCGTCATAGTTCTCTAACATTAGAACGAGAATAATTGCACCATCGCACATTAATCCCACAGTGTAAATAAAGCTCATCTGCCACCTGTGACCAAGAAAGGATACAGCTACCTAATATTCGTTAACAATAAGTAGGTCCGTCACCACACGTATTTTCTATTTCACTCTATCATTTCATTTTCCCTTTTTATTCTTGGTCCCAAGCAAAACAAATTATGTTTTTCTCTCTGGGAAGTTTAAGAAGATGGTATTGTTGACATATCCCAACATTTTTCAAGTTACTGTACCGATTTAGTGTAAGCAAAATGCAGGTACTAGGCCACTGGTAAAGGGGGGTGGATTATCCTTAATAGCTTAGAACGTTCGACTTGCTTTGTTCTTTAACTTTTTTTGCATTACAAACCACTCCTAAAATTTCGTACACACTTTTATTATTAGTTTTTCTTGGTGGGTTAAAGGTATCGTCAACTCCCGTGTGCAGCTGCCAATGATGTTTTGACTTATCTGTCTTGGGAAGAAGGGCTCGGGAGATAGGCTGTTGTGAGTGGCCCCGCCTTGACGTCAGGCGAGTGGCGGCGGACGCCAGATTTATCTCTGTGGCGGTTTTTCGTCATGGTTTACAGATCATGCCTGTTTTCCCTGGCTTACTGTACTAGTTACAAGCTAGGCCTTATAAATTACTGTATCCAGTAATCTGTACATTCTTCATTTTGATCTTTCACTGTAAATGTTTTCAAGGGTTTGTATTTGTGAAGAAAGTGTCAGACACAATTAAGATTAACGCCTCTATTTTTCTGTTTCCTAGGTGCTGGCAGCGAGGTGCGGCCGCAAGAGAGACCGGAAGTCCAAACAGATAACTGAATCCTCAACCAGACGCACCTTCACACTCACGTATATTCTTGAGTTCATAGGCTTTGAAAATCCCTTAACTACGGGTGTCTTAAAGACACTGGAGTGTTACTTGAAACTTGTAAGTTATAAACCAGTAGTTAGGTGGAGCAAGTCAAAGACGGGGCTTGGCAGGATCTGAGCGGCCGTTTAAAGGCCGTGGTCGCCGTGGCTGGCTGGAGTGCTTCTTAGGCCTTCGTTCACTCCCGGCCGGACACTATGGAGAGGACAGCCGTCACCTAACCTGCCACTTCTGACTCATTATACTGATGCTCTAATTAAGATATGACGCTTTATTGTGTAGTCCTGCTGTCGCAATAGGTCTGTTGTTGATGTTTTGCTGCTTGTGAAATCTAACAGCGACAGTGAGTGCCTGAGTCACTGCCTCTTGACAGTGTAAAGCCCAGGAGACGCTTATGAGAAAGGTGTAGTGACTCACACCCGCTCTGACCACACTCGAACGTGTCATACTCAACGTGAACGTGTGAGAAGTGTCACTGTGTAGGACCCATTAATCTTGATGCAGATATCATTTGTGTAAATTACAAATAGCGGCCGTGCATCTGTGAAGCTAAGGTGTATCAGATATTGTGTGATGATAAGAACTAAACAGCGAATCGGCTGAGTGAAGACACTGTAAAGAAGGAACAAGCAAGGAACGTCAGGGATTGACCACCTGTCAACCGTCAGCTGCCAAGCATCACCCATCATCGTCAAGATCGTACCCACCGCCTACGACTGCGAGGTACTGTAATTCTCCTCACCGTAATACGCCCCGTTTTATGCGACACCTGCCGTAATACACTCACGCCTTCACGGTAAACAGGCCCCTTCCTCTCAACCGTACCAGGCCCACAGCTGCAGGATAACCATCCACGCTGTAACACACCCACAACGACAACACACCCGTGCCTGCCGTAACACGACGCACCATCGGTAACCATCAAGTGATCTGGGCCAACAGGGCCGGCCGACCCGGCACATCCCGGGGGCACAGCACCAGTGTGTGAGCGGCCGCCTGCCACACCGGGACCTGGTAACTGAGTGTATCCGCAGCGGTCCACCCTCAATGCTTTAGCTGTGCGCTCCTTCATAGTGGCGATTGTGGCGGGCAGTGGCCGACAGTTCCGCCGTCCTTCTGGAAGTACTGCAGGGCAGTGAGCAGTGTCAGAGGGTTCTTCGCCCTCCTGGGAATAGCGCAAAGCAGTGAGTAGTGGCCTGTTTGCTCCTAACTTCTCCTGGAAGAACTTGAGGGCAGAAGGCAGTGTCCGAGGGCTCCATCATTCTGGAAGAACTCGAGTCCTGTTATATTTGTGTATTTACAAGTATGAAACACTGATATGGTATTATTACACAAGTTGTGATACGAATGTTGTATACAGAGATTCAGAGAAATCATGTATGAATAATCGTTAATCAGAGTATTGGATGATACAGATTAATGACTGAAATATATATAAGAAGACGTCAGATGGTCAGTGTGTGAAAAGTCAAGTGTTCTAAGCAGCTTTAATATATGTTTTAGAAAGAATCTCATTGTAGCATTTATACTAGTCCGCTTATTTAGAAGTAGAGAAATTAATATATAAATATATATATACATATATATACATATTTAAATATATACACAAGAACTTAAGAACGTGTTACATGCTTTTTTTTTTTGGTAAATGAAGTTTAGCTTGCTGGCTGTTCCTAGAAATTCACCGCAGAGGGAAGTTTATCACTTGTGAATACGCACTCAGAGGTCTTGGAGGACCCACCTAAGACCAGGACAACGTATATATGAAAATAGCTCATTGGGACCAACCTACGCCCGGACCTCGTCAAGACCTCGGGCTGTCTAGCTGCTGAGGCGCCAACGTCACAGGACCGTCGGTAAACCTTGCAAGCACGGCAGAAGAGGTTCAGACAGGGAAAAGAAAAGGTGGTTCGTGGCGGAGGAGGATTGTTGTCCGGTGCCGCGTTCTGCAAGTCGTCTTGGTGTGTGTAGAAGTCGTCGCTCGTCATCAGCAAAATGAAGACGAAAGAGTTTGTGTGTGTGTCTCTCGTGGTCATCGTTGTCGTCAGTAAAGTGGAGGTAAGTCACGCTGTGGAGGGACTGTGTTTACTCTGGTCTCTCCGCCCAAATAGGTTCCTAACCTGACGTTACCCCACACACACGGCGCCTCGCCTCCTGTTGGCCTATCACAGTCAGCCAAACCCTACTGTGCCTCACTTACTGCTGGTCGAACGCACTCCTCAACTCCTCCAGACCCATTATTCATCCTGTAGCCCCTTGTTTTCCATTACCCGCAATGCCCGACTCGTTGTTCAAACGCCCTTTGCATTCACTCCCATTAACCTACAATATTTTACCTGCTACCTTTCTCTAACACACACACATACAAAATTTAAGTCTTTAAAACAGATCGATGACGTGAAAAGTGAACAGTTCTGAAAGAGATATAGGCATGGTCAACCGCAGGACAGCGAATCTAATCACAAAAAGTGTTCGAAAAAAAAGGTATAAAGAGGTCTTTTTTGTACAGTAAGAGCAGTGGAATCAGATGACTGACGAAATGGTCATTCAAGAAGTTGTATGATGAATGTTCAAGGGATAGGGCACCACGAGTGTGAAAACTCCCTCCAAAGAGTAGTGGTTAGCGTCGCAGACCCGTGATTCACGCACAGACCCGCCTGGGTTCGAATCCTAGGCACCTCAGTCGGCCCACAGCCAACCCAATTGTTCTTTTCCTCGGGGCTGATCGATAACTGGGTTTGGGCTGGTCTGTGTACACGAGCGTAGAAAAGGTCAAGAGACTGGGTAGCATGAGTGTGAAAAACTCCCCGTAACACACAAATAGTAACACACACACACACACGCTCACTGTACTGTAGTGTGCATTGATCTGTCATCCTTACTGCCGTGCCCCGCATATATTGTGTTCTGTGGTGGTGCAGTCATATATGCGCGCTACTCTACCTTCCCTAACTACTTTGACTGACAACCACTGCCAGACGCACGAACGTACTTTACTCCGATTTTTGGCCTGCACTATTGACCCTTGCCTTCCTACAGCTTTGACATACACTCTGCCTTTCCTCATCACCAATGTTTTATGAGCAGTTTTTACATATTTATGAATAAACTGGTAATTCTTGATCTTGACCATGTGTTTCCTGCAAATCATATTTCTTTCCTTCATTACCACCACTGTTATATTTTCCAGTTTCTCCTGAGCCTGAATCATTCATGTTAAATCATTTCATATCTCTCAAAGTGTGTCAGTTTGTTTTGTCTAGTTCAACCTTAGCCTACACATTAATCCAAATTCTGATTTACACACTGGTGTTGTGCAATACACACCTTGTGTTTCACTGGTGTCTCGACCTTGCCCTCCACACTCCACAACGGTGTACAGGCCGTAACAACACAACCAACCTTCACCGGGCCAAAGTTACTGTCACTCGACGCTTGACACATCATCACCTCCCGTGGACCCTCCGTCCTTCTCTCTCTCGCTTGACACATCATCACCTCCCGTGGACCCTCCGTCCTTCTCTCTCTCTCTCTCTCTCTCTCTCTCTCTCTCTCTCTCTCTCTCTCTCTCTCTCTGAGCCAAACACAATAGTGGCCACATTCCTCGCTGTCTTCACGCGAATTCCATTGTCATGCCAGAAGACATTCCTCGAAAACACGTGCGACCCATCGAACTAAACAGAGGCCGCCCCTCGTGTTGGGTCTTTGTGTCCACACGTTCCTCAACCAGTCAGTTATTCAAGGTAATAAATGTTTTATGCCATCACCACTTAGTAACATGTAAAAGCATAATACTAAAAACAGATTTGAGACATCGTCAAGGAAAAGAAGAGAGTTAATTCGTATGTGTGATTTAATTCTGAAGTGTTAAAGATAGGTGTGGGCGTAGCTGAGCGCCTATTTTCGGGACGCTACGTAACTGGTCGTGCGCCTGGCAGCAGCGCCGGTGTATTTGTGTCGGAAGTATGTGTGCGCCACGAGAATCAACAGAAAACGGAATGCGCGTGGTTTGCCCTTAAATGTCGTTGATCTGTTGGTTCTGTTATCCTGACCAGTGTAGGAAGAATGACTAACGAAAATGATGTCATGTTTACACTAAAATCACACTTGGCACGGGTTTGTTCTTACGTTTATCTTATTCATCGCCTATCTGGTGAACGACATGATTCTGACGAGTAAAAAAATGTAGCTTGAAGATATTCATATGAATAAGTCTTCTGGTGAGCCATAGATGAAGAACATGGAACATAGCAGGTTGACCAAATTCTATAACTAAAGGAAGACGAGCAAGTGTAGGACGACTGTTGAAGACCCAGGCAGATTTGGACTCTTGTCTGCTCGTTCCATGAGTGAGCATCGTTCAGTGGTACAACTACTCACTCTTGTCATTTTCCTTTTTCATGCCTTCCATAATGCCAGAATAACGTATTTTCCCGAAAATACTTCACCCAGTGGCCGTCAATTTCTATCAAGGAAATCGATGAATAACATTGTATGGAAGGGGAAAGGGTTAGTCACTGTACGTTTAATGATAACTTGTTCGGCGTGTCTGCATACAGAGGACAGACAGGCAGGGCTTTCTTATAGCTGAAAATATAATGTACCACATCACCCCAGCAGCCGACAGTTTCTCTCCAGCCAAGGAAGTGGCCGAATATTTGCCAACTGTGTATGGGGGTTAGTCTCCGTGTGCTTGACAATTTCCTTGCGTATTTACAGATAGGAGATTAAGGGTTTCCTTTTTACAGTATAGGAGATCAGAACCTTCACCGATAGGAGATTAAGGGTTTCTTTTTTACATTATAGGAGATAAGAACCTTCACTGATAGGTGCAGCTGTTGTGTGTAAATACCATCGTGTGGAGGATGAGCTGTCTGTAAGCCTTATTAGCCACCTTAGCCTTTGACTGAACTCTTGATACCCAAGCGTCGTACCCTCGTACTCAACGGTCGTGCCTCCTTGCTCAAAGACCCTACCGCCGTGCTCAACAGCCCTACGGCCGCGCTGGACAAAATGACCTCACAACAATTGCTTTAGTTTATCATCAAACTGTATCTGCACTTGGTACTGTGGGACAGATTACAAGTGTATTTGGAGAACCTGTGCTCCGCTATCTGTGGTCACGTGTGGAGACATATACTTGGGGTCCTGGGGTCGCATAACTATATTCCAACGTCTACGAAAGGACCATTTTTTGTACGTGACACCAAGGGCCACAGACGCTCACTTACACTAACAGCCACGGAAATCCCGAATAAAGGAGCAGGTGATTGTAAAACAGCAAATTACAATACCGTAAAGTTATGGAATACGGGAAACAAAAGACAGTGGTTGGAATATATGTATGACGTAGACATGGAAATATTAAAAGCTGAAGTTGTGAAACGGGAAATTTAAAGTAAAAATCGTATGTGAATCGAGCGATCGTGAAATGTTTGGTAGAGTGGTTGGTGTCGGGTGGTGTGAGGCGGTACCTGGGGAGGCCAGGTGGCGCCAGGAGTGGGGAAGGCAGGGGAAGCCTGGCATCACGGATGTCACGCCTGTCGAGAGAGGGAAGCCTGGCACCGTGGGCGGGAGGAGGAGGTGTGTGCAGGGGGGTCTGGCACCGTGGGCCTTAGAAATGACGGTCCTCCTGCCTGACATTTCAGTAGCCGCATTACAACCACTGGCGAGGAGGTCTCCAACCTCTCTCTACCATCCCTGGTGGTCGCACCCGTGAGGCACCACTGTCCAGCTCCCGGGTTCATCAGGTCCACACATTCCTTGCCTATCCCTCGGGGTAGTCAGTTGCTCTTGCCGCCGCCACACCATCCCCCGGGAAGACGCTAAGGTGAACGACTTCGCGGTCGCCACCCACCCCTCCTGAATGGGGGGCTTTGATCTCCTACCTGCACACGCCTGGTGTTCCCACCAGCGTGTCTTGTGGTGTGCAAGTGCCGCTTCGTGTGACGCTTCTGCTTCTTAGTTTCCTTTGTTACCGTTTACTGTTTCTCACTGTTGCTATATGTGTCCCTGTTGCTGTCTGTTAAGCGTCAGGTCCAAAGCCTGGTCATCGAATGGCCGTAGTGCTCGGGGGTCGTACTCTCGTGCTGAAGGGAAATACCAGTACGTAATATGAACAAAATACGGCCATCGCATTTGTAGTAATACTCAGCCTCGCCCGGGTTGGTGCTCTAGGCTCCCTCACACCATCCTTGCTCGTCAGTCCTTGCCGCTATCCTGCCATAGACCCTCACCGTAATAACCACGAAGAACATTCTGAACAGAGAACCAATGATCGCTCGAGGGGAATGGCTGCGGAATTGCTTGTCTTTTTTTTTTTTTTATCTTATTCACTGATGTATTAACTCGGGCCGTGCTTCATCAACGGGGCAGGCATGTGGATGACGTGATCTGGTAAGGGGCGACGGAGGTGGCGCCTTCCGGGAATGATGGGCTTTGATGGTAGGGGGGACCAATTTAGGCAGTCGTGATAAGGTGGGCGAACATAGCTGGGGGGCTGTCAGGAACGACTATACGACCTCAGAGTCTGCCTCCTGTCATGATGAAATGTATTACTGCACACCTTCATAAAAAGAAGGATGTGCCGACTTGACTCATACAGATGAATGTTTTTCGATCGTAAATTAAATGCATCTCTGCTGACTTTTAACTCGGTCTTGCCTCCACCTTTCCCGACGGGATCAGTCTGTAGCTAATTCCTCTATTGACAGAACCGCTCATTTCGGTACCTTAGTCTTCCCCAGCTCCACTTTGGATGATTCTGTATCTAGTCCCTCTCCTTCAGCTCGTTCCACTGTACCTGCGTCCTCTCCTATATATTCCTCGCACCAGGTGTTCTGCTTACCCTCCTAACCTCAAGTGGGCAAGGCGTAAATTTAGGCTGGATGGCATAACCTGGTCGTCTCAGAAGAATTTGCCTTCGAAGAAGCTCATAAACTTGATCGTCTGTTCTGTCTCGTGTTTTGAAAACCCAAACTTTTTCTCCTTGGAGGGCGGATTTGTAGCTATCCGAGGAGACCGCAGTCTTCT